>NW_017806011.1:246911-252439 GCF_001891065.2 Hippocampus comes
ACCCCCCCCCCCAATGCCCGCCCAGGGGGCCGCCCGCCGCTGGCTCCCCTCTGGACAATGCCCGCTCCCAACGACGTCCGTCCGGGCCGCACTCGACAGCGGTTCCGCCTCTCAACGTTCCGCCTCTTTTGTGATGGGAGACAGTAAATCCCGACGGGATACGTTCCAAACCCGCCCGCTTTGTGCGATTCGTGGCATCACTCGGGCGAGGGTGACAGGCGAGCGTGATGAGGCCCAGTGAGCTCGTTTGATTTGGCTGAAGCTGAGCTTTCCCAAAACAACGACGGGCCCAGTGCAAACGTCCTACTGCTGAAATAAAATTGCTTCTGTGAGGAACAATAAACAAGTAATGATGATTTCAAAGTCGAATTTTGGAGCCCATGTCAGACTTTCCAGTTGGGTGCTGCCGAGTCAATCGGCCAATCCAATATATCCAGTATATAATACAGGTGAGTTGCAGGGCTCAAAGACCCCTTATGACGAGTACAATTAATGGATCGAAGTTTCCCTTGCCCGGACGCGGGTCACCAGGGCCCCCCTCTGGAGCCAGGCCTGGAGGCGGGGCTCGTTGGCGAGCGCCTGGTGGCCGGGCCTACACTCCTGGGGCCCGGCCGGGCTCAGCCCGCACCGTGTACCCTTTGCTACTAAATTCTCATTCGGAGTACAGGCAGGAAGAAGCTGCGGAGACACATCATCAGTATGCAGGGGTGCAGCGCACACGTGTTGCCTGCGAAGCACTTTGCGACATGTTCTCTGATCCATGACAGAGTGAAGGGCTGAGTGGGGGAGGGGGACTTGTAAGGCAAGGGAGTACGACAGGAAGGCTTGGGCGCAGGATGGATTTTACAGCCATAGTCATTGCACTCCGACAGTTTTTGGACAAAGTCTTACTACCATTTCGTCATTTTAAATTAGTTTTTGTCCAATTCCTACTCAATTATTTCACGTAATATGTTATATGTTATAAATATGTTATAAAATGCGTGACAATTTGTACATAATCCGAGTCGATTCTTGTAATTTCACGGTTACTTTTGGCAAATTAAATTCCAACAAAATACGTGTTCGTAACTTCAGTGAATTACCTTTTGCACAAAATGTGATACGTTTTTGCACTTCCGCTGCCTAAGAAAAAAAAAAGAAGCAGAATGCTATGAAATGAGAGCCAGTTTATGCATAAAGGTTACTAAATTATGGTTAGTAATTCCACTACAATATAATTTGTCCAGAATACAACTAAATCTTACTGAAGACCTTTTTACACAAAACCTGCCGAATTTTGCACTTTTGGGATTTTTTTTTTTTTTTGGATGGGGGGGACAGAAACCGACAAAATCCTTTCAAGTCTCCATGGCAACACACCAATGAAGGAAAACTTCCCTGCCATATGTGACTGGTGATAATCCTACAAAATACAAGTGTTTGGAAATAATGTTCCTACATGCCTTTTTATATAAACTCCCCAATTGATACAAAATAGACTGCGCTGACATTTTTTTTTGCACAGTACTGTAAAGCCCATTGGTGACCAGAGTCAAGGTGCTCTTATTGATGGTACAGCGTTTGTTGCGTGAGTTTGTCACGAGAAAGCCCCAAAAATAAATGCGAGCAGTATGTAAACAGGCAGACCCCCTGGAGCGGCTGTTGTCCCTGGCGAGGGCCGTATGCTATAAGTCACACACGCACACATGCAACACAAACACATGCTTGCAGATTTGGAAGGTAACCAGAGTCGGCCTTTTAGGCGCACCAACAAGTAGCGAGCAAAACGTGTGCGTTTGTGTGCGCACGTGCGTCTCTCGCCAGGGGTGCACAACGCACACATGAATCTATGACCTCCATTTTCAGTGGATGCCATTTGACAACATCTGGATTTCCGCGTCATTTAATTGCAAACGCAAAGCACCACAGACAAAAGCTTCAGTGGTTGCGTTGCTTTTAGCATTCAGAGACCACAGTAAAAATGCCGTCTTGATTAGTTTTGACAGCTGCCGCATAAATTCCAACACTTTACTTTTTGTGCATATTCTACTAAATTCTAATCATTTGATTGCATCAGATCTATTTTTAAAAAATTACATTTTGTAGAGAGTGCTACTAAAATTTTCAAATGTCACTGCATTGCTTTTTGCACAAATCTTACTACGTTTTTGCGAGCACCTTAACTGCTTTTTAAGTCGGCATAAAAAAAAAAAAAAATCATACCAAATTCTTGGAGTTTACCTGCAATACAATTTCGACTGAATTGAATTATTATGAGTAATATAACTGCAATGCTCTCTGTACAACTTGTACGAAATCAGTATAGGTCATTTTATAGATTTAGATATATCAGTTTATATTTTATATAAAATTGAACACCACTTAAACAGTTTTCTTTTGTAAGTTAAACAAAAAAAATTATCATAAGGACAACAGAAAACAAGAAATAACATCAATCATTTATTCACTGCTTTTCACAAGAGCACAACCTCAGTTTCAGAGTCATAACTTAACATCATTTTCTGGGATACAGTCAGATAGTGCTGAAATAATATATATTTAAATATTGCTTTTTCTTGCTTTCCTTCATTTAAAAAAAACTTGTTTAAAGCATGTTGGCATACTAAATATTCCATACTTGTCAAAAGTTAGGACACGCGTCAGTTGTTAGCATATCATCACTGTCCTGTGAAAACAAGTCCATTTTTGTCATTAAAAATTCTTTATTTTTTTTTTGTTAATGTCCATATTTCATACAAAAATGTGTTTTTCACAGGACATTGACGATTAGGCAAGTTTGTCCAAATTTTCGAATCCCTTACGGGAACCATGATGTAAAAAAAATTTGGTTTCATTTTCACATTTACTGACCCCAATAAGCCATAATGGCACCATACAACAGAAAGTCACGCTGTTGGAATTAAAACAATATGTCTGTGCACAAAGCACACCACCACAAAAATAAAAATTGAAATTGGCCTTGGAGTTGCCTAATTAAAGTGATTACCAATAAAAGTCTCGATTTCACTTTCTATTGTAGAAAGGCGGCCAATGAACAAACGAGCTAATTGAGTGATAGACTGGAGTACACCGGATATGTTGTTTTGAAAGACGGCAACAGTTTGAAAGGCAGGACTTAAGTAAGTCTATGAGTAGCCGAGGTCTTTCTTTGAGTTGTCGGCACGCGTCAAGACACATCGTCGTGATCATTGCCTGACCGCCGGCATTCGGGACGCACAGGAAAGGACAAATGCCGTCTCGATTTGTTGCGACAGCGCAATGCACACGAGCAACACTTACAGGACTTTAGTGCGACAGTACATATCGAACAGAGGCAGAAATGTCCTTTTGATTCATTTTGACAGTCAGCAAGCTTAAAACACACAACACCTACCACGCTGAAGTGCGGAGTGAGGTTTTGATTTGTTTTGATTATGGGCTACTGTTGAAAATGCATGCTAGCGACAGGACTGAAGTATAACAAACAACCTGTAGTCAACAATCACTTTTTGAAAGGTGTCTCTCTTTCTTTGAGGTGTTCACCATTCTGAGTTTGGAAATGTCTGAACTTGTTTTGACAGTCGACAACAGTTTGAAAGGCAATTTAGCGCCATAAAGGACTTAAGTGAAACAACAAGTCGCTCAACTTTCTCTACGTTTTCTGCAGGCCTCAAAGCATGTTGTTTGTACCACTGTTTTTTGTTTGTTTGGGTTTTTTTTTGGGGGGGGGGGGGATTCTTTTGCAACTCTGCATTTCATATAAGCTCGGCAATTAGCATGGCTTCTCCGTCTTGTTGCCTCTTACCCAGAATTTTATGTTTCACGACTCATAATGGGACGCCTCGGGATCCGCCAGGAAGAGCTCGAAGAAGTGGCTGGGGAGAGGGAAGTCTGGGCTTCCCTCCTAAAGCTGCTGCCCCCGCGACCCGACCCCGGATAAGCGGTGGAAAATGGATGGATGGATGGATGGATGGAGTTGCAGGGCTTGTTGAAATATTAATTGGCATCCTCTGACTTGTAGCGTCAGATGCATGATCAGCTCGCTAAGCACACTTCTCAATGTCATGTTTGTCAGCGGTTGAGGACCCAAAAGCAGGGAGGTAGGAGAAGCAGGGTGTATTGAACAAAATGTTTTAAGAAAAATACAGGGGGCACTCTGGAAAAACTAAATCCAAAGCAACAACAAAGTCCTGAAAAGACAAAAAAGTCAAAGTTGTTAGTTGCTGCACTTTGTATGCAGCGATGGCTGTTTCAAAGTGCTCTATAAATACAGTTGACAAGTAACAACAACACACTAGGAACTAAAACACACCACTACGAGACACAATACAACATGACAAGTGGTCGGCGTGGCAGTCCTGAAGTAGGCAGGAGATGATGACAATGACGAACTGGTGCAGCGCTGGACGAAACGCCTTCCGATCTTGCCTACTCAGAGAACAAACAAACAGAACCATGACGCTCAAAGGCAGCCGTCCGGTGCCCAGTCTTATTTTTGCACCACAGACTGAAAGGACATATTATGAAATACATAGTTTGTAAAATTCACCCTGCTGAAAGAAGTTTGCTGCAGCGGTCTTAGCAGCAACAGCAGCAGCCCAACTTGGGAACGACCTCCAAGCATTGTTGGGCGTGCCTTCGGGCTACGAACAGTTCCCAGTCAACAGCCGACAACCGGATCTGCAGGTACCCGGGTCGCTGTGGCTTTAGAAGCCGCTTTGGGACCCAATTGGAGGTTGCTCAACAGCAATAGCAGCGGCAGCAGCAACAGCAGCCGAATCCTAACCGGAACCTGAAGTGTCAGATGTAATGTATTCTCATTTTCTAATTATAAACATACCAGGGCTACATCATGGCAGTTGATGAAAACAACAGAATTGACTGTTTTATAAATCACTGGATATATATGCCCACCTCTAACTTGCTGTATGGGATCCTGTGATCAGCTCGTGACCTTGGCACACTTCACACGCTTCAGCCTCCCTAAAAATGTCTTTAGCCCCCCTAAATAATTTCATTGCATTATTTAAAAAATATATATATTTATTTTTCCTTTACTTTTGCTAATATATTGCATCAAATTCAATGTAATGTGGCCATTTTCAATTATATTTCGATAACCTGCCATTATTGTAATGTTAAATCTCCCAGGTTTCCTTAACGCAACAGGTGTTGCGTTAGCATTTGATGTGGCGATGGTGACAGTCTGTCTAGTGACAGTCTGTCACCATCGCCACATCAAATGCTAACGCAACAACTGACAGTTCATTGCCGAAAGTCAGGTTGAGTCGACAGGATGGATATTCGACAGTTTTTTAGAAAGGTAAATTAAGTATTCAATTCATCCATGCTGGTAAAACTAGTGACTATAGTCCGCTAAAATATCTCCAGTAACAGCAGAAACTGCACTGTAACACGTGTTCCCTTTTGCATAAATTAAGGTGGTGCTTAATAAAAATTAAGCACCATTTTATGATTAAATACATAAATAATCATTACACCAACTCTTTGAGGCAACACCTATTGAGATTTTGGCCTATATAAAA
>NW_017806011.1:254642-265446 GCF_001891065.2 Hippocampus comes
TTCCCCATTACATCTGTCTGTGTCACGCTTGACACACATCAAGCCACGCTTCTCCCTCACGTGACCGATTACAGTACTTTAAAACAAAACGCAGGAGCTCGCAAAATGAGTTAAAAAAAACTGCTGGAGATCGCAAATCACGGCGGTCTTAAAAGTACGTTCGAGACAACTGATTAAAGTTATGGCTGAATACTCTGAGATCGCCACAATAGCACTGTTGCTATTTCCGACATCCTACCTGTGTGAGGCGGGGGGTTTCTGCAGCAACGGCGACGAAAACAAAATTACGAAGTAGACTGGACATAAACCACACACTTGAGGTGTCATTGTCTCCTATTACCCCGAAATGGGACCGTCTGGTTGCAGAAAATCAAGCTCGGTGCTGTGGTGAGTCGTCATTTTCATGCACTTTGAATTTGCGTTGTATCGTATTTTGAAGACATTAAACATTGCCAGAGGCGATCGGAGTGTTGCGGCCAGATTAGACGCTCCTTGTGTTTATTATTATATTTCGAAAACGCCACCATTTTCATGCAGCTCATACAATATTATTTTGTTGTATTATTTCCGCCACACCTTAAATGCCGGTCCGTGAAAATATTGTCTGACATAAACCGGTCCGTGGGGCAAAAAAGGTTGGGGGCCCCTGGTATAGAGGTCTCGGTCCTTTGAGCAATTACCCACAATGCACTATCGGCGGCCATATTGGAAGGCTGTTATAAACAAGCCATACACGAATAGACTTCGTGTATTGCCAAGCCATACACGAATAGACTTCGTGTATGGCTTGTTTATAACAGCCCTCCAATATGGCCGCCGGTAGTGCATTGTGGGTAATTGCTAAAAGGACGGAGCCCTCTATACTAATCTTACATGACTGACATGCCTGGTAATGTCAGTAACAACGTAACATATTAAGAGTTATTCAGATAACTCTAGCAGAAAGAACATGCTAACAAGTTTACCAAACTATCAGTTTCACTCCAAATCACTAAATCCAATGAAATCTTCATCCTCGGTGTCACTTTTAACAACTCCCCCAACTCTGGAGGTAGACGATGCGCCGCTTCCTCCTCTACGTCACCTTCGTCAGACTCATCGTCGATTTATCAACACAGGCCGAGAGCGACCTCTTGTGGTTTAATGTGAAAATAACATGTGAAATGACATAATCATGTGTTAATAATTTCACACATAATTCGCTCCAACGTATAAATCGCACTCCCAGCCAAACTATGAAAAAAAAAATGCGATTTATAGTCCGGAAAATACGGTACTTCCCGCCTCCAAAGCCATTGTAAATGAGATGTTCGGACCCAAAGCGGCTTTCGAAATAGCTTGACTGCTGTAAAAGCTAAAAACCGAGAAAGACTGAGAGCTGTGGAGGAAGAGCTTCGTGTGTCTTTCATGGATTGCTGCCAGGATATCAGATCTGTGTTCATCCAAACCATTTATCACACTGAGTGAGAATAAATATGAAAGATTATAAAATATTTGATTGATGTTTATTTGATTCCTATTCAAGATGTTATAATATAATGTCATTCATCAATGTTAAAGGCCAAGTGTGAAGTAAAGTTGGCCAACCATGTTTTGGAGTAATATCAATGGCTGAACAATTATAAGCATATTTCCGTTATTTTTTTTAACGCAAGCCGTCCAGATTCTTTGTTTAACCCTTAGCAACGCCCTTGACAACAAAAATGCTTTTCTTTGGCAATCTTCGGAAATGACGTCACATGGAGAACTGCGAGGGAAGTCCTCCATTGAACAGCATTGTTGCATTGCTTGGTGGTAAGATGCCACGGCGGTGTGTGGCGATGTATTGTTCGCAATCGACAGAAAAGTTGTACCAGTGGCCGAAGGATAGCAGGGCACGTAAATAGACATCTTTTATTCGCACGAAGCAAATGAATTTCATGCCATCATCGACGAGTGTTCTCTGCTATCTCCACTTCAAAGATGCCTGCTTTCTCAACCGGTCTGCTTATGATCGAGGATTTGCAAAAAAGTAAGTGTGATTTTTTTGGATAGATGATGATGATTTCGTCAAAGCATAGCTGCCAACTCATGTGGAATGAACAGTAGAAGGTAGCGACGTTAGCCGAAAGCTAACTCGAGAAGCTAGCAACGTTGAACAGGAGAAGCTAGCGACGTTAGTTTTCGGCTCCAGGCAAACCCCGATCGATGCTATTCATATCAGCGATGAGTAATAATGGCAGTCAGACAAATTGTTCTGGAAGTACATTTCAATAGATTGGCAGCGCTGCTTTGTTGATGAATGAACATGACGCATCCTCTTGGAAAACTGCCAATCATTTGTCACGCCTACTGCATTTTATGATTTATTTAATAATTAAATATTTGGTAAGACAGGGGTTAGAAAAGATGTGATAGTATTTTTTTTAGGTTTTATAGGTTTCATGAGCAAAATATATTTCTCTTGTCTCCTCATATTTATTCTGCAGGTTATTACTCAATGCAACTGCTGCCCCAACAATTCACCTGCCTCCACAAGACCAGCAAGTTCAATATCCACCTGTCCAGCGTGCAGCAGCAGCTAAGCGAGACAGGAAGCGAACCGTAGCTGAGGCTATCAGCTCTGAGACGGTTGAGTGTGGAAGTCAGTTATTGCTGGATGAATCCAGTTCAAACAGCCATCAAGATGATGAAGTTATACCACCACATAGTGTGGATAAAAGTAAGTGATGATGATGATGAGGATGGCCATTAGTGATAAACATATACATACATTGATTATAAACATATTTATCTTTTCAATTTGTTCAGTGGTGCAGACATTGAAGTATTGTCCTCCATGCGAGAAATGTAAGAATAGGGCAAATTACCGGTCCATTGGCATACAATGCAACTTGGGCCAACCAGAACCCAAAAGCAAAAAGGTCTGTATGCCACTGGTTGACACAGACAGTGAAGAGGAGAGTGACGTGGAAAAGGACAGTCGACACGTCCCGGACCAAGATGTGGAGTATATTGCAGGGGAGGACAGCGATGAAGATGAACCAAGTTCATCAGATGATGAAGTGACACATGTCAGCTTCGAAGAAATCCAGTAAGATTTTCATAACTATTTTCATTGTAAATGCGATTAACACAAATCAACTTTTACAACCACAAAACTGAAATTGGCTAAATTGACAAGAGCATATGTCATTTTAATTGCATTTTCAAGATCAAATTACTCACATTTGTCTCATAATGGAAATTGTGTATTCTTGAAATATATTTGCAGGAGCAATGAAAGTGAAGACCTTCACAAGCAGCGGAAGTACTTGGTGTTCGAGTCCTCCCTGATCGCCCTCTTGGCCGTTTGTGTCCTTTGCAAAGGCAGAAGCGCCTGCTTCCGCTATGTCAAAGGGACACTGGTGAATAAATAAAATTGCATTCCCTGTATTCAGTTGTCCTCATTTGTTTATTTTTATTACAGTATTTTGTTATGGTAGACACCATGTCCACATTAACCACTCTAAAACCAGTCCAAATCACAGTTCTGGAACATTTCTCTGTGAAACACGAAACCCTTTGAATACAGCTGACTCCTCTTCTGGTGGTGGAAAATGTGCCCTGATACAAGACACGGCACATGCTGGGAGCACAACACGGTTGTCCTGACCAAGAAACTTCCAGCACCAGCGCACCAATTGTCGGTAGGCAAATGCCTATACTTGGCATCCTGTGGCCCATCAAATGCCTTGCCTTTGTACTGCTGCTTGTAGGTCATCCATGCCACCTGTAATCCATATGGGTCTAGGCACACAGCATTGAGTCCAGGATGGTCGGTGATGCAGTACAGCACCTGATTGAAGTGTTCCTCTCCTTGTCGACGTACAGTCACTACTTCTTGAATTTCATGGCAGCAAACACATTCAACTGCTGTAGGCATTTGCTGGCATTTACCACAAGTACACCTGAAAAAAAAAAAAAAAACAAGTAAAATACTGAGCGATGACACCATGAGCATAAATTTTCTTGAACAAGCGTATTGCTATACCCATCAATCAATAATTCTGTTGTTTATGAAAACATTTGATTCAAAATATACAAGTATATGGATGGAATACTGTACAAAAGTTTAAAAAAGTCTTTAAAAAAATTCTCAAGTACAAGTCAAAAAATTATTTTCGAAAAGAATACTCAAGTACCGAGTAGGCTAACTGAACATGAAGTCTGATTATTTTTTCTAAACAATGTCATCAGATAGACAAAAAACATAAAATTATGTGCACATGCCTGCATCTTCAAATCATAAAAATAATACCAGCCTATATCTTACCAATATTGTCGATGGGTCTTGTCTCCATTCCATGTCAGGTTGTCTGGGCACATTGTTTGCATCCTGATTAGCGTCTGGCTCATACATGAAAGGTCCAACATGTAAAATTCCTCCTCTTCTTCCTCCAACTCTTTAAAAACTTGGATATCCTCACTTGCGCTCGATCTATCGCTTGTATCGCTGTTTGAATCATTGTTTGAAATGCTTTGCATCTCGGCCGTATGGAGCTCTGCCATTGCTGTTCTCCATGTGACGTATCACTTCCGGGTTACTCCCCTTTCAGGCTCGAACTTCGGAAAAGCGTTTACTGTATTTTGTCAAATATACAACATATAAATTATTTTTTTCATGCTTTATTTGGTGGACAATGTTTAAGTACTTTCATTGTGACCCTATTTGGCATTTCATGAAATTACTTCACACTTGGCCTTTAAAAAACGCTTATAATAACAATGTAAGACTTTAATTGTTAAAATAAGTTGGGTTTTTTATCACTCTTTAAGCAAGTGGTGTGCCACGGGATTTTTTTCAATGAAAGACATGTGCCTTGGCTCGAAAAAGATTGGAAAACACTGCTGTAGGGCAGCGGTCCAGTGCCCAATCTTTTTTTGTACCATGGACCTCAAGGACTTATTATGCCCACCACCTTTTCTAGCCACTGCCCTGAGGCAAGCGCAACCGATCCATGCGCACCAAAACCAGCAGATATTCAAACAGCTTCTTCCCTCTTGCAATTACCTACCCAAACAGTAACTCAAATCTCTAGTGGCTCTTTGCATGGTTGCACACCCCTGTAGAACAGTAGTACCTCAATGATCATTGTAGCTCCAACTCTCTACATACTTGAACGGTTGTCGTGGATCAATATTCCACAGCACCAGACACTTAAAAACGCTCAAGGACTTTCTGTACAATTGCACACTTGAAGTTGTTCTAAAAATACTGTTACTGGTCACTTTAAAAATGGTGCAATGATTATCTGCACCAACGGCACAACCGTCATAGTTTGTATTGCACCACTGATCACTTTATTTCCATTTGATACTTTGCATATTCTCACCGCTGCCACTGGGTGGTACTATCGCACAACGGTAACCTTAAATTACGGAATGTCTTTCCATACTTATTTTTCGTGTCCTTGTTTATCATAGTTGCTTAGTACTAGTGTAGCCTGTCCTACCGGAGACAAATTCCTTCTGTGTTTCTACATACAATAAAGATGATTCTGATTCTATCAAAACAGAGAGAGTTCACATTTTCACAACAAAAGATGGACATCAAGCTGAAAATTGGAAGTGTTTCAACATAAGAAGATGCCAACTCGTGCCCTGCATGCCAGAGAAGCATCCCTGAAAAAAATTTGCAGTCATCTTTTGGGCAGTTGTCCCCCATCCAGAAGTTGGGGATATGATCCCCAATATGTTTAAGTGTACTTGAGTAAGATATTGAACCCAGTTGCTCCTGATCCTCTCATTAGCAGGGGAGTAAGGAAACAGTGTTAAAGCGCTTCGAGTATCTAATGTAGAAAAGTGATATACAAATGAAAGCCTGTTCATCATTTTCCTTTTCAGCAGTGCACCATTCATTTCCAACCAAATTTGACCCTAGAACAGTGTAGTCCAAACTTTTTCCTTCGAGGATCGCATACAGAAAAATGGAAGACTCCATGGTACACGTTGACATTGTCCGAACTTATTAAACACACGAAAACCAAACCAATGAAGCAATTATGCATAACAGATGTTTGAGCTATATTTTTTCCACGTGTTAAGGTGATGCATCAAACAGTTTTTTTTTTTGGGGGTGGCCCACAGACATGTAACCCATTAGAATAGATTTGCCCCTGCTCCCCTGCCGTGAGCAGATCTCCACATTCACAACCAAAGCGAGGATGAAAATGTAGTAAGATGACAATTTTCAAAGCGGTTAACTTGAGGACTCGTCTTCAGGACGAGTAAAAAAAAAACAAACAAACAAATAAACAAAAAAAAAAAGCGTCTTCCCTTAAATTATATGATCCATTTAGTTTCGGTCACTCAAAAATGTTTATTTGCCCCTTCCACTCACAAAGCACAAAAATCCTCTTGTAAAGATGTATCAGAACATACATGATTGCATCCACAAAGGATGGGCGGAATGATACTAAATGTATCGATATTTCCAAAGTGAGTGCTTAAATTTAAGTATTGTGGCAGTCAAAAGGAGCACACACGATTGACTGTATATATGTCTTTATTCCACGACTGCCAACAAGTGGATCTAAACAATTACAAATTTGCGCCAAAGATATTCACATAAACACGCCCCCTACTGTATGCCTGCTGGGTGAGAAGCATGGTCCTAGTGTCCGCCACACAGCACCCCCCAGAACACCCAGAAGGACATCACAATGAAAATTTCACAGGGGGTTTAATTAGCCTGCCACAACGACTACGCAGTCCGTCTCCTGGTGGCGCAGGCGAAACCAGTCGCGCAGGACACCCCGGTGAGACACGAGTAGGAGAATGACACTCAACATTGACACGCTGAAGTGAGGCTGCGGGTTTCGGAGGGCGACCACGGCGAGGGACCTGGGCCGGCAACAGCACATCGCCTGCAACCAAATGAGCCGGTTTGAGCCTATCCAAAGAAACACACTCCCTCCGCCCACCCATATCAAGCACAAAACTCTTATCACCGTGCTCGAGCACCCTAAATGGGCCGTCATACGGTGGCTGGAGGGGCGAGCGGTGGGCATCATGGCGCACAAAGACAAAACGGGCCGACATGAGCGCAGATGGTACGAACACTTTGGGAACACAATGGTGAACCGGTGTCGGAGACAGGGGTCCCTCCACTGAAAAGGGGAAAGAAGGCGCGCCGGAACTTCCTGGCAGGAACTCACCGGGAACACGAAGTGGTTGACCGAGCACTAACTCAGCAGGGGCGGCATTAAGCTCGTCTTTCGGAGCCGAACGTAACCCGAGCAAAACCCATGGAAGGCGGTCGATCCAGTTACCGTCCGAAAGCGCAGCCCGCAGCGCAGCTTTTAGTGACCGGTGAAAACGTTCGCACAACCCGTTAGCCTGTGGGTGGTAGGCCGTAGTGCGGTGTACCTGCACACCCAAGGACCCTGCCATGGCTGACCAGAGCTCCGACACAAACTGGGGGCCCCTGTCCGAGGTGATATCAGATGGCGTGCCGAAACGCGCGACCCAGGACGACAGAAAGGCAGGAGCTATATCTGCCGAGGTCGTGGAGGACAGGGGAACTGCTTCCGGCCACCTAGTGGTCCGATCTACCATCGTGATTAGATGTGTGAAACCCTGCGACGGAGGGAGGGGGCCTACCAGGTCCACGTGGACGTGGTCAAACCGCCTGGCCGGAATTGGAAAAGGTTCAAGGTTCGCCCTGGTGTGCGGGTGGACTTTGGCGCGCTGACACGCCACGCATGCAGCCGCCCACCTCCTGACGTCCTTGCGTAATCCAGGCCAGACAAACTTGGCCCCAACCAGCTTGACAGACGCACGAACGCCAGGGTGCGAGAGGGAATGGATCGAATCAAAGATTCGGCGACGCCAATCCAACGGGACAGCAGGGCGAGGGCGACCCGTAGACCCATCGCAAAGGAGAGCGGGACCACCCACACGCATTATAACCTCCTCAAGTTTAAGAGCCGTACCGGCTGCCCTGAGGTTGCGGATGTCAGGATCCTTGGATTGGTCGGCGGCCATTTCCGAAAAATCAACCCCGAGATGGACCGGATATATGATTGCGTGCGACAAACAATCAGCCACAGGGTTACACTTACCGGCCACATGCTGAATGTCAGTTGTGAACTCAGAAATGGCCGCTAAGTGCCGCTGCTGCCGAGCCGACCATGGTTCCGTAAACTTTGACATTGCGAATGTAAGTGGCTTGTGATCCACAAAAGCAGTGAAAGGGCGTCCTTCAAGAAGGAAACGAAAATGGCACGTCGCAAGATAGAGTGCCAGCAGCTCTCTGTCAAAAACGCTATACTTGCATTCGTTATCCCGCAGCTTACGACTGAAAAACGCAAGGGGCTGCCATACGGTCTCCACCAGCTGCTGGGTGAGAAGCCTGGTCCTAGTGTCCGCCACAGTATCAATACTCACGCTAAATTAACGATATTTGCAATTACTGTATTATATTTTCTTCAGTTTTATTTTTTTGTACATTTTTCTGTATGTGAACGACATTTTCCTTCCTCCTTTTTACACACACGTAAGCAACGGCGTCTGCTCCTTCTTCCTGTATTTATATTGAGAGGCGAACCGCAGAAAGGGCAAGTTGAAGCAAACATTTCAAACTACAAAACAAATTTTAAAAATAAATAATTAAAAACTCGCTGCCGAAACACACATGTAATTCAAAAACACTAAAGAGCCAGACCACTAGAGGGCACTATAGTACCAATCACATGAGACCAGATTTTCTCAATAGTATCCAGCTGCAGACTCTGTCGTGTTGTCGAATGAGGCACACGTGAGTCCAGCTGTCGTGTTAACGTGGATACCTTTAATTTAGCTTTCGCGATGCGTGTATGCCTCTCTCCAGTCACACTCTCGTCTGCCGCTCTCGACCCACCTTCATGACGTAGTCGCCCCGCGACTCTATAGTCACGTTGTACACGATTACACCACAGACTCGGAGGAGGTAGCTTCAGGCAATGGTAGACTGGGTAGACTACCAATGATTCAACAGACCTTGAGGATTATTCTGCCTCGTGGTTGAGAGGTCTGCTCCTATCTCAGCCTGTGTCAAAGGATCACATACACAAAAACAAATGTTACTCTTATTTTCAACAATTGGCTCCAAAACACAATAACTTGAACAGCCATCTTAACTGATCCTCCTCTACGCTCTGTAACTGGCTAAGCATTGTATAGTGAACAAAATAACACGTACAAACACATCTCAGCATTCATCATCTTATTTTTTATTTATTTATTTATTTATTTTAACAACCTTATAAACAGAGCCACATCGACTATACCAGAACCATAGGAGGAAGAAGGGGAAAAAAGAGGGGTGGGGGGTTACAAGTCCAACCTGGTTGGTTTCACCACGACTCTCCCAAACCTGGTCTTGGCAGTTGGAGTAGCTGGCGCGTCTGGAAGATTCTGCTGTGGTGGTTCAGCTGATGGTCTTCCTGGAATGCCTCCCGAGAACTGTTCCGCTGCACCACGGTCACTCTGGTCAGTCGAGGACCTCATTGGGATGAGATGACGACGGTTTCGTCTGATGGTCCCATGGGGTCCCTCCACCAGATATGATCGCGGGGAAGCATGTCTTTCAAAGACGGCTCCTTCCGCTCCTTGGTCCTTAATCCACACATCCTGTCCTGGGTTGAGTTTGATGAGGTTCTGTGCCCGATGTCGCATGTTGTAGCGTTGTGCATCTTTTGTCCTCTTCTCCCGTTCATTCCGTACGATGGCACCTCGGTCAGGGATGGCTGGGTCGAGCAGGGCAGGAAGGATAGGCACCGTTGTGCGGAGTCTCCTCCCCATGAGAAGCTGAGCCGGACTGTACCCGTTTTCAAGAGGGGTAGCCCTGTATGCGAGTAAGGCCAGGTAGGGGTCATCTGCTTTTTTCAAGAGGCCTTTGACCGTCTGAACTGCACGTTCTGCCTCGGCATTTCCTTGTGGATATCGTGGGCTACTTGTTATGTGACGGAACCCGTAGGACTCCGCGAAAGCCCTGAAGCCCGTTCCAGAGAACTGGGGCCCTCCATCCGAAACGAGAAGGTCGGGGATCCCGTGGCGTGCATAGATCGACTTAAGGTGGCAAATTACCTCATTCGATTTTGTGGAGGCCAACGGAGCTATTTCCACGTACCTTGACATGTAGTCCACAACTAGCAAGTAGGTCTTGCCTCCGAGCACGAACAGATCTGCACCCAACTTCTCCCATGGTCGCCCTGGGTACGGCGATGGAATCATTGGCTCCCTCTGGTTCCGTCTCTCCTTGCAGCATGTTCGGCAGTTGAGAACCAACTCGTTCAGCTGTTGGCTCAGCCCGGGCCACCACACCGACTGCCGCGCTCGCTGTCTACAC
Organism: Hippocampus comes; assembly: GCF_001891065.2. Classification (NCBI taxonomy): domain Eukaryota; kingdom Metazoa; phylum Chordata; class Actinopteri; order Syngnathiformes; family Syngnathidae; genus Hippocampus; species Hippocampus comes. Next base: position 264,994 of record NW_017806011.1, read on the forward strand.
TTCACCACGCCTTGGTGACCTTCGTGCAGTTTGGCGAGGACATCGTTTCTCATGGTTGAAGGTATGACGAGTCTCTGTCCCTTCAGTAAGATTCCATCGTGGACTGTAAGGAACGCCTGCTCTGCTCTGTACAGCCTGAGTGCCGGTTCATTTGGACCGTGTTCGGGCCAGCCTTCTGTGCACAGCTGCATCACACGAGCACACACACTGTCCCTCTGCAGCTGCTCTCTCAGCCTTTCTATATATTTGGTGGTCGCCGGTAGGTTCTCCATCACCATGTCCGCGTAGATCAGACCTGGGCAAATTACGGCCCGCGGGCCGGATCCGGCCCGTTGGTCTTTTATATGCGGCCCGGTAGTTGGTACAGTACACAATTAAGGTTCGATGTAAATGATTGCATTCATTTCATTTGGACGTGTAATGACAGGCATTTCAACGCCAGGTGGCGGAGTT
>NW_017806011.1:269521-281477 GCF_001891065.2 Hippocampus comes
ATATATAATTTTTAATTTTTTTTCCAGAATTTTCAGAAAAGTCCACTTTCATCTCTGATTATCTTACAATTACAGGGCCTTTTAAACTTTTTAAGATCCACATGCGACTTACTTCGAAATCGGGCATCATCCTTCTGACGTCAAATCCGGCGCAACGTTACTTGCCTAAACCTACCTTTCCCTGAATCGGCCTCCTCCGGGTCTGCAGCTGGACCCTTCTTGATTTTCTTGCTGGCTTGATTCGGTTGGCCATCAAGAGGAGAAAATACAAACTGCATGTTTTATTTCAGGTCTTTTTAAACACATGGACATTATCTTTTACGATTTTATAATAGAGCAGCATTGTTACATGGCTTGAACCGTGTTTGTTTACCAACGCTTGTACAATATTTTTTTAACGCAAGACATACAGGAAGTAGAATTACACAATAGACAAAGGATGGTACAGTAGTAAATAGAAGTTCATGTGAGACCAGAAAATGGGGAGGATCTGGTCTCACAGGACTGGTCCTCCGTAAGTGCCGAGTTGGTGTGTTTTTGATTAACATATTTTTTTTCTGTGGTTTGTAGGTTTGCAATGTTTGCTTCCACTTTTTTGCGATTATGTGTGTGTGTGTGGGGAGGGGGTGCATTTAAGTGTTGATGTTTTTTGTTTGCACCATTACTCTGTTTGCAGAGTTTGGCTGTTGACAGCATTTCGTACATGCGTGGTTGTTTTGCCTTTGTTTCATCTGGTTTTTAGTTCGCATGCGTGTTTGTCTTTTTTGTTTCCATCATTTTTTATTTTATTTTATTATTTCAGCATTCAGCCGTTTCCATTGCATTTGCCCCTGTTGGCCACCGTAAAAGACTACTGAAAATGTGCACATTTAATAAATTTAGTGGAAAATATTTTCCATAATCATCCAGCCCGAATAAATATGACCGTACAATTTTTCTGTCGTCTTACATAAAAAGAACTGTGCACTGTTGAGTGCGCTTTGGAACATGATGCTATACATTCTATGGTGGATAGCATTGTTCATACCGTATTAAATCCAAAACAACAGTTAAAGAACACCAGCACTGCCTCTCTTGAACAGTACACACATAAGTATTACACATGCAGGTGATTATGGAAGTGGTAACAATATACAGTGATCCCTCACTTATCGCGGTTAATGGGGGCCGGGACCCAACCTCGATAAGTGAAAAAGCGCACAGGAGGGTTGGCTCCCCCTAGGTCAGGGGTGGCGAACCAGTCAGAGCCGAAGAGCCAATTTTTTTATTGTGTTACTACAAAGAGCCCCCCCCCCCACACACACACATACATACACCCCCACCATCACTTTTAGACTGACAATCCTCCTCCTATTTGGGACCAGTCCGCTGGCTCTTGGTCAATTGCGATCGATGTATTGGGCACCTCTGCCTTAAAAACAGAGGTAATTCGCTGACTAGCTTAGCGCTTAGCGCTTAGCACTTAGCGCTTAGCACTTCGCGCCGTTGTCTGCGCATGAGCGGTGATTCAGTCATCTGATTGGTTGCCCTCTATCTCAATCAAGTAATGGGATCGGTGATCGGCTGACGTAGTACATTCTGTGTTTTAAGCGCCGTTGTTTGAATGGCAGCGCTCTCACCGAGGTGTTTTCCACAATAGTCGTGTGAAAGCCCGAGAGCCGCATTGAATGAGCCAAAGAGCCGCATGCGTCTTGCGAGCCGCAGGTTGGCCACCCCTGCCCTTGGTGTTTTTGTGTAAATGTATGTGGGTAGCAGCATGTTTAAAAAATGTAAGCAGTGATTATACTTCACACGTCTGAGACGAAGACTGCATTAGTACATGTATTTACTTAAATGCAGTAATTAACATTCTGCAGCACTGTCCCCCGAGAGAGGCGAAGAGACGTGTGTTGGTGGCGTAGAGGGCGACTCTCATTTTATGCTCTGACGCTGTAGCCGCCATGAGCCTCCAGCTAGCTCTTGGCCAGCTAACCCCGCACAGCCGACGTGTTTATGATGAGATAATTAATCGGTATTGGTGAGGAGGAGGCGAAGGGAGACGGGCTGCTGCTGCTACAAGCCCAATCATATCTCTCTCTCTCTTGCTCTCTCTCACTCTCTCTCTCTCTTTCTCTCTCTGCCTCTGTTGAAAAATAGTACGGATAAACCACTCGTGCTGTCAGTGGTCGATGTAGCGCCAGGAACCAATCGTGCGCCTTGAATGAGTGCCCGTTGCATATACAGTACAGGCAAATACAAAACCTCTGAGTCATTCGGCATTTTTTTTTTCCGAATACAGTAGTTTGAAAAAAAAACAGCGATGTACTGATGCCGCAATAAATGAAGTGCGATATAGCGAGCGATCACTGTAGTTATTGGTTCAACCGTGGGCTGGGAGAGATGAGTGGGGGCGTGGGGGGCTCCTGATGTAGTTTGCTTGTCGTAGTTTTGAACAATGCACGAGCATGAACCATGAGCAAAGTTATATGTAACTATCAGTGACCTCCTACTACTAACGTCAGTCAGTGAAATATCCGTCCTTCAGTGAAATGTCCGTTGTATGGCTTACAGCTAGAGAATGGACCACCGCAAAGTATTTGAGAGCAGCGACACAGGCTTTATTCCAACAAATAATACAGGCAAACAAAGAGCAGTGACCCAAAACATCAGCGACAAAATGTTGTTGCGAGACCGAAAATAAGGGGAATTACTTATTAACAAAAGGTGGTGGACAGAGCCACAGAGGAAGGTAACAGTAAAGGAGAGTAAAAGGCTATTTCCAAAACCGAAACAGAAAAAAAAAAAAAAAAACTTCTGGTAGGCTGATGAGATAAAACAGAAATGGAAAATCACAGTAGAACTTAACTACACAAACCTTAAGTTCTACTGGAATGACAACGACGATGACGACTTCAGTTGCAACAAGAGCTATTCAGGAATGGCAAGCAGAAAAATGGCATGCGGAACAATACTCCGTTCGTTTGGAGCAGAACCTAAATACCATCTCCTGCTGATTAGACAGATGTGAGTGATTGCAATCGCTGCAGCTTAGTGACTCCGCCTTCTGCTTCACAACGATGGACTGCCGATAAAGATCGCACATGACCAACAGGCAAAAAAACACAGGACATGACATCAATTTGATTTAAAGTATGGCAGATATCTGTCAGTAAAATCCCGAGAATGAGAGCTAACATAGCTGAATCTTTCTTTTGGGCATTTTCCCACAAACCGTAATACAGCAATTAATACTGTATATGATGACAAATGAAACAATTTTTAACTATCCTCCCCACCCACCAAAAAGGAAAAAAAAATGCATGGAAATGATGTCTGCCAAATATAAACGACTGAGGTAGTTCAATTGGTTGATCAAAGACAACAGCGCAAACAGAATATTGTGACAAAATAAAAATAAAAAGATAGGTTGGCCCACTGGTCCAGTGGTTTGCACGTCGACCACACAGTGTAGAGGTTGTGGATTCGATCCCGACTCCAGCCTTCCTGTGCGGAGTTTGTATGTTCTCCCCGTGCCTGCGTGGGTTTTCTCCGGGTACTCCGGTTTCCTCCCACATTCCAAAAACATGCATGGCAGGTTAATGGAACACTCTAATTTGTCCCTCAGTGTCAGTATGAGTGCGGATGGATTGTTTGTCCATGTGTGCCCTGCGATTCACTGGCAACCAGTTCAGGGTATACCCTGCCTACTACCCCGGAGACAGCTCAAATAGGCTCCAGCACACCCGCAACTCATGTGAGGGTAAAGCAGAATGAATGGATGATCGATCACGTTACATCAAATCTTCCAGTACTGGGAGACTGGACAGTAACAGTACTGATATATGCTGGTGGACGTCAATATTTAGTGCAATCTCTACTTCGTGCCAAGTTGCCCACTGGTGAAATGCTGAATTATATTTTTACATGGAACAAAGTGAATTCTGCAAATAGACCTCATGATCTATGTATGATGTTTTGGCGTTCCATAATGAGGAAGTAGGGTGAATGTTGTCATTGATACATTGAAATCTTGTATTTTGGCATTGGTCAGGCCACCAGAAGAAAGAATTCATCAAGGAAATAAAATATATCTTATAATATGTATTATACGTGCTGTGATCTAAGCACCGAAGCAGGCCAACAAGCTTCTCTCTCCTGAATTTAATCGCACTAAAAATCTAGTGGGTGAGGTCGGGGTGTGACTGCCCCAACCAGGAATGCAGTCGTGTGTGGTTTTCTTTTTTTTTGCTCTCCACATACTCGTGCGCACTGTCAACCTGCCTGTTCTGTCGGTTTCTCTCAATGTTGGAGAAAGAAACAGTGCGGCTAGTTTCGCTCAAAGAAAGCAGAGGACAGTCGAGGTTGTGCGGACCCGTGGAGAGGATTTTGTGTTTTTTTCTTGGACACTTGGGTATCCCGACAACATCAAATCACTGGACCTGGAGGAACTTTTATCACGCAAGGATTACATTCAATCCATTTACATCATAAAATAGCTTTGGATTTTGTGCAAACATTTGCTTTCATACTGGGGGCTTTAATGTCCCTCAACACCTGGATTGTTTGTTGAAAGCTGATGACAGAGCAACCTTGCAAGACTTTTAGTGCATCGGTTCAACAACACACATAAATGCTCTCCGATGTTGGGAAGTTATAGACCTCATAGTGATCAGCTTTCGGCCAAATGATTTATGACATTGGAATACAGGCCAGTGACATCATCTGACACCGTGTAAGACATTGCAAATGCCGAAGCTAAATATGGCATCACACTGCATGACACTGGAGCAAGTCTGATTGCACCAAGGTAAGGAATTTCAAGATTAACCTTGAAGGGTGTGCACATGACCCGGCATGCTAGACTGGCGCTTTAATTGAGGATATTGAAAAAGGTCCCGTTTCAGTTCAACTGCCCACACAAGAACTGCCACTTTCAAACTTGTGGAATGAAAAACGTCGAATGTGTCTTGACCAAACATTTCAAACAGAGATAGTGGTTATGTTTTCATGACCTTCCCATATGCCATTTCCAAAAGAATGTCATGTCGGTCACAATTTGTCACCCCAGAGAAACTGCACCGCCTGCTTCATTTTTGAAAAGAGGTAGATGAAGCACTTGTCAACAAATGTTTGTCTCACTCTAAAATACGCACCGTAACACTGTGACAGTTTTGCACGAACATACTGCAGCTCTGCTTGTCTGATTGCTTTTTATTTGCTCAGTTACACTGTGAAATTAATCAATCTAAAAGTGAATTGCTAGATGTCCATTTGCACCACACAAAATTGTCAATCACATGACCCTTCATCCTTGGACCTAAAAGTTTGGATGATGTGAACATTTAACCCTTGTGACATCCTCAAATTTACGACCCCTTTGGGCCACTTAAGGACAAAGAGGAACGTGCACAAAACACGACTATTAAATGATCATTTCTGTTTTTTTTAAATTCATTTAAAATAAAAACAGATTTTTTTTGGGGGGGGGCAATTTTAACCCATAAAACGCCACTTTTATCATTTAAATTGTTGCATTTTCATGACCAAAAAAAAAACAAGAATTCCATCACGTTTTCCATATGGTAGCAGAGGTGGGGGACTTGAGTCACATGACTTAACTCGAGTCAGACTCGAATTATTAAGACTTGAGACTTGCTTGCAAAATATATATATATATATATATATATATATACATACATATACACACACACACACCTATATAAATGTTTTATTTTCTTTTTCTTTTGAGAAACCTACCCCTGTGTTTCATCTGCTAAATGCTGTTCGCTAATAGCCTTCACCTGTTGTAAGCGGAACTACCAGCCGCACACGCACGCACACAATTTTATTTCTGCTGCCACGGAGCAGACATTGAGTTTTAGGTATTTTATGGGGCATTTTACAGCCAACAGTAACCTTGAAGTCATTCTGAGTTCAAATGAAAAGTATAAAAAACAAAACAAAACACAAAAGAGCACAACTATTGCAATGAGTTACGCTCTGAGCCAATAATGGTTCAATAGTGCGAGTAGTTTATCCATGCTGAGCCGGTCCGCATAACGAAAACATTAATGGAACTGGAGGCAAAAAAATTCTGCATAACTTGAATGCTTGTAAAAAAAAAAAGTGTCTTTCATAACTCGAGGTTCCACAGTGTGTTCTAAATCTCTGGTTGTACCCCTGTTTTGATTTAAAGCTCTACTAGAAATGTTGTAATTGTGGACGGCAACGCAGGGTGACATATGGAGAATACAAAGTACAGATGAACGCAATTGAAATTTTTCAGGTTCAAGTGGTCAGTGATATAAACTTTAGCAGGGTCCAAAATTAAAAACAGATTGACGATGTCGAGCGTTTAACTCATATGGAACAAACAGGAGAAGAAAAAAAATAAGGAAATGCAGAAAATCTTGTTCAGTTCCTTCTGGATAGGGCTTAGGTCATAAACTGTGCAGGTAAAAAAAAAAAACAACAACCCCTCCCCCCCCCCCAAAAAAAAGCAGACAAGATTAAAAGAATTGTGAAGGCTGCAGGAATGTGTTGAGGGGTAAAAGATGAAAACAAACATGATGTCGTTTGTACACAAGAAACTCTGCTTGACCCTGCATTCGAGTATGTGTTAAATGGATATGAATGTGTTAGAAGATAGCTAAGAGGGTTGGTGTGTGACTTTTGTCAAACAAAGTACGCGGTATAGAGTGATGGGGAAAGGGATAGTAGTAGATGTAGTAATAGTAATAGATGTAGTAAGAGAAGTGTTGACAAGAGAAGGTGGTGTTCCCATCATAAATTAGTAGAATTTATGTAAGAAGCTGAGGGTTCCTTCACAGAGTGGAGGAAATGATGAGGTGTCTGAAAGGTAAGATGGTTTGGTGTGGCAGATTTTAATACACACAGGACTATGTGGGAAAGTTTTAAAGATGACAATGGACTCGTAGTGGAAGAGATATTAGAAATGAAAAAGGTGGTGTGTATGAATAATTGGAGAGGAACAAGGACAGGTTAGAGTCAGCAATGGCTCTCACAATGGCTTCAGATATGTTGGCTGGTGGTGTGTGATTTCGATGTCGTGAGTGGAACAACGATAGGCAGTGACCATTATCCATTAAGTATTTAAGTGTTTGAGTTTTGAAAAATTAAAGCATGTAGTAAGACTGGCGAAAGTGAATAGGGAGAGTGTAGTGGTGGTACTTGTATATTTATTTTCTTCGTGCAGGGGTGGGAATATTGATTAAAGCTTATATGATGTGGGGAGAAGGTTTTTCTGATTAAGTAAATTGAGGTTTAGAGGAAAGATTTATAGCTGGAGTAAGGATTTTTTTAAGATAGAAAGTGTCATGTTTTACGTGATGGTAGTTGGAGGACCCCAAAAAGCAAGGAGGCAGGGAGAAGCAGGGTGGACTGACCAAACTGCATTGAAGAAAAATGCAAACAGGAGTACACTGGAAAAAACTAAATGAAGTACTCAAACAAAGTCCTGAAAACTACAAGGAACCAAAGTAGCAAACAAAACGTGACAAGAGCACACAGAAACTCACAGTGACCCAACAAAGACTGACAGAATGGCAGTGAACTAAATATAAGCAAAGTGACGAGACAACGAGAAACATCTGGACAAGACACAAAGGCTTGAGGGAGCCGATTGGTTAAACACAAGGGACCTGCATGATGAGAAGAGATGCAGACAAAAAGGGAACAAAACCAAATGTAACCTAAACAAAAACAACAGTATAATTAAAGTAAGAGTTGGTAAGAACTATTAAAGTATACATGGCATCAAAGATGGAACACCACAGGGCAGTAGCATAAGTCATGGGCGTCATTAGGCCTATTTTAGGGAGGCTTCAGCCTCCCTAAAAATGTCTTTAGCCCCCCTAAATAATTTCATTGCATTATTTAAAAAAAAGTATTATTTATTTTTCCTGTACTTTTGCTAATATATTGCATCAAATTCAATGTAATGTGTCCATTTTAAATTATATTTCGATAACCTGCCATTATTGTGATTAAATCTCCCAGGTTTCCTGAACGCAACAGGTGTTGCGTTAGCATTTGACGTGTCTGTCACCATCGCCACATCAAATGCGAACGCAACAACTGACAGTTCATTGCCGAAAGTCAGGTTGAGTCGACAGGATGGATATTCGACAGTTTTTTAGAAAGGTAAATTAAGTATTCAATGCATCCATGCTGGTAAAACTAGTGACTATAGTCCGCTAAAATATCTCCAGTAACAGCAGAAACTGCACCTAATCCTCTTCCGTACCAACTCTTTGAGGCAACACCTATTGAGATTTTGGCCTATATAAAATAAATAAATAAATATAAAAAAAATACATTTATTTATTTGATAGGAATCAGGCTAAAGACGCACAGAGAGTGGTTATCGGGCATCCTTCTAATTCCCTTGAACAACCAAGATTGAACTTTTGAACTCTTTATAATTTCTATTATCTAGTCCAGTTAAAGTCCAGGGGAGGAAGCCCCATCATAGTAAAGAGGATACTAATGTGATGTGTGTCGTTCTTCATAGCCTCTTCATTTTGCTCTCAAAGTGCACGGAATTTATGGATTTTTAACAGAATGTAGAAAAAAATTCTCCCGGGGGGGCATGCCCCCGGACCCCCCCTAAAGAGGCTGTGTTCCCCTTGGGGCTAAGCCCCCCTTGTTCTTGAAAGCTAGTGACGCCCCTGGCATAAGTCCTCTGTTTTTTTCACGAATAATAAATGGTGTTTTGAGGAAGGGAGAAGGAGATAAGGGCGTCACCCTTTGCGGAGGATGGAGAGATTTTGAAAACAGTAAAGAGTCGAGCATTCGTAATAAGTAAATTGCAAGAATCCATGAAAAAAGTGGCAGATTGGTCGTAGAAATGTAGAATGCGGATTAATTCAATCAACTGTAGATTTGTCACAGTTGCGAGGTGGTGGTGGACCCCAAAAAGCAGGCAGGAGCGAGGAACAGGGTGAACTTGACAAATTGTATTAAAACAGAGAAAACTAAATCCAAAATGAACTAAGTCCAAAGTATCACACAAACAACATGACTGAAGCTAAAACATAACAGTGACCATAACATGACTGAAACAAACCTGACAGCAGCAAACAAACATGACAGGTACAACAACCAAACAATGATCCGACAATGAGTGGTCGGGCGGGAGTCCTTTTATACAACCAATTACACACTGACCAACAGGTGTGCAGCTGCTGGTGGAGCCCCAGAGTGCCACCCGCTGGTCCCAAACCGAATCATGACAAGATTATGGCTGTGTCGGATATAGATCGGCAGCAAAACAGTTCCAAAAAAAGTTGGATGTAGTCCAAAATCAGGCAGTGGCGATTGTTTTCGGACTGCAAGGGAAGCTCGGCTTCCCCTAAAATGTCAAAGAATAGGTGATCAAATATATGAATATAAATTTCATTGTGTGTACATGTCATTGACTAAATATGCGCTACAACATGCTCAACTTTTGTTCCGAATCAGCTTCTTCTTACTGGATAGGACGCGGCTCCCTTCTCATTCATTCCCGCAGCTTCGCTGTGCTTTAAACGGTGGACGCCGAGAGTCCGCAGAGCGTCGATTGCCCGGATGCCGAGCGTCTCGAGAGTTCAGGGTAGGTTGTCCCAATGCGTTGAACGGAGACGAGTCATTGGATACAAGCTGGTTTTTGTCCCGCCCACGGACGCTCGCCGTCTCTGGGACTGGATGGCAGTGGGAGGGGACCGGACGCCAGGCTTTTCTGCATCAGATTGGATGAGATGTCTGAGCCTGTGTGCCAGTTTGATTGACATCGAAATGAGCCAATCACTGACCTTTTCGTGTTGGCCTCTGTGTGAGCATTTTTTCAATTCGCATTCTGTTCTGAGTTGAGCTGGAGACTTGTAATCATCTTAGCGACACTCTTTGTTGTAAACAACTAGCGACAAATTAATCTTTTATTTCTGGTGGGTTTTATTGTAGATCCTGTAGTTGTAGGACACTAATTAAGTCCCTGGAAAATACGCCTTGTTGGTATGACAGGGTCGCAGATCATTTTCTTGAAAAGGAACGGAGAGTAGAATTCACGTATAAATAAACGGACACATTTTATGATGTCGGCCAAAATTGAGCTAACCCTCTTCGACAGACCAGCATCCGCCACTGAAATCAGGATATGTACAGGAGCACTTTTAACAACTCCTAAAACAGCATTAGAAGTAGAATTGGATATTTTTAGGGAACAGATGTCAGTTTTGGGCCAGTATAAAAGGACAAAGCCAGGATCACCCAGTTCATCAAGTTTTGGAACCTTGTTGGGAGAAGGAAAAGAAGGAAATGATGGGTAGCAAATCAGAAAGCACAGGATCTGGACTTTGAGCATTTTAGTAGTCCAAAGGTGCCGATTTCAATAATACCCCCGTCGATACTTGCCGATATATAGGATATACAAGAAATAGTGGGAGTAGTAGTGTTCACACCAGAATTCGATATTGAAATGGGTGAAAGGAGAGGGGGCATTTTACAGCCAAAATGTGAAACCCTTTCATGCACCCTGTAACCTGATAACAGGATAAGCTGTCCACAGTCGTAACTGCTGTCCCTGAAAGGGTTAATGGAGAGGTTTCAGTGTTTACGGGGGAGATGGTAGCATTATTACTGGCATAGGACAACAGACCATTATGTCCACTTTTATGCTCAGATTCAAGTTCAGTGGTAACCAGTTTACAAATACTCTAAGTCATTCAGACGGCAGACCGGAAATAGGACTGGAAATTCAACAAATATTGTTTATCCATCCATCCATTTTCCGATCCGCTTATCCTCACAAGCGTCATGGGGGGTGCTGGAGCCTATCCCAGCGGTCTTCAGGCAGTAGGCGGGGGACACCATGAACTGGTTGCCAGCCAATCGCGGGGCATACAGAGACAAACATCCATTCACGCTCACACTCACACCTAGGGACAATTCTGAGTGTTCAATCAGCCTGCCATGCATGTTTTTGGAATGTGGGAGGAAACAGGAGTACCCAGAGAAAACCCACGCAGGCCCAGGGAGAACATGCCAACTCCACGCAGGGAGGCCAGAGCTGGAATTGAACCTGGTATCTCTGCACTGTGAGGTTGACGCGCGAACCACTGGCCTACCGGGCCGCTTATATTACTTTTACACATTTTTATTTCAATGCGTGTAGCAAGTTGAAATCTGTTGAGCTCAAATAAATGCCAAATGTTTAAAAATAAATTGATTTTATTATTCATTAAGCTATTATAAACATGTTTTACATGATAGATCAGGGGTAGGGAACTCCGGTTCCTCGAGAGCCATATCCTGCCGGTTTTAGGTTCCTCCCTACTACAACACACCTGATTCAAACGATCACCTCATCAGCAAGCTCTGTCGAGGCCTCAACAATTGAATCAGGTGTGTTGGGGAGGAATCTAAAACAGGCAGGATATGGCTCTCGAGGAACTGGAGTTCCCGACACCTGCTATAGATAAAGCATAAAAAAAAAAAAAAAAAAAAAAAAAATCACAATTAATTTGTTGAGTACTAATTACTTTGACAAAGCAATAACCGTGGTAGTAAGTCAATTACTTTTTGGAATAAGTCATTTCGAAGTAAAATTATGATTACCGGTAAGCAACATGCTCAATATTGACAGTGACAAACAATCATTTGCTCTGAAAGTTTAGGTCAAGAAGCGCCCGGAAAGGGCTTCTTTATTAGATATGCAGACAGGAATAATAAATTCATCATAAATAAGAACAACATTTTGAAAAATATATATATATATATATAGATAGATATATTGTGCGCTGGAAAAAATATATTCGGAAAGACAACAGTAAATATTCTTTAGTGCGTGTTTGCGCTGTCCAATTTGTCCTGATAACAGAAATTCCTCATTTGGGAAATGAGCATGGTACATGTCCTTTATGAACCTGCAAGTATGTTGACAAAATGCACGTGTAACAACACAATCAATAAAATACAAAAA
>NW_017806011.1:281609-290481 GCF_001891065.2 Hippocampus comes
GGATTGTTTTGTTGGATGCATTCTTTGGTTTATGACAATGTTTGCCTGCGTGTCATACAGTTTTCTTGCTAGTTGCAAGTAACTGTCCCGTTGATCACCGATGTCTGATAATTCTTGTGCGTACTGACGGATTTGTTGCCATTTGCATTGCTTCCTCGCTGGATGGTGGCTTGTCATCAGGTGTTGAATCGATGCCTTGTTTTTTTAAAGTTTCGTAGATTTGCGTCTTTCCGACTCCAAGTGTCTGCTGGGTGCTTTTAACTTTGTGTCCAGCCTCGCTCAAACGGTGCATTTCACTCGCTCCGCTCCAGTCATGACAGTTCTTCCACGTTTCGATGCCATGATCTACACGACGTAAGTGAATAAAGTTAAAATCTTTCCCAATTGCATTAAAACGCACGCCAATAAAAACTCACTTACACGTCGTCGTTTCGAATCTGATGATCGAAAAACGCGAAGTGAAAATGTGTCTCAGCGTCGTCGTTCCGTAGCATCGGGTGGGCGTTGCGTGTATTTAAGCTCCCGCGGCATGACGTCTCAATCCGAGTTAGGGGTAGTGGAATTTCCGCTTACGTAAGTTCCGGTAACATGTAATATCGTAGTCAAAATGTTAATGCACAGGTTTTTGTTCCGGGTGAAGGAAATTCCTTTTCATAGAATTCTGGGGATGGGAATATTTACTGTAATCCTAGCAATCATTTACTGACTGTCCTTGAGTGAGTCACTGAATACTCTGCAGTGCTAGTACTGCCATTATGTTGATGACTTTAACCTCCATGCACGAGATGAGAGTGGCTTAAAAAACCTTTCCCTGCAAGGGTCAAAGATGTATTGATTAAAACAAACAAACAAACAAAAAACACCCACAACTAGTTCATCTGTGCACAAGGACACCCTTGTCAAAACATGAGCCCTACACACACGCTCAGCACATAATCATTGCAAACCAATAACAAACAACCGGCCTCACCCACATTTGAAAAGAATCGCATGAATGAAAAAAATCTTTGTGAGTCATTTCAGGTCATTCTGCGTATATTACGCAATGTGACAGTTATAATAAATAACTAAGGGAAGGAATTGTGGCAAATACTGCACGTACCTGTGAAGGAGCATGCTTTAGTTGAGTTGAAGCGCACGCTTTTGCAACACTGTAACTGTCAAGTTCTGTCTGTTTGTTTTGAGTTCCACCTGAGCGGTGGGTGTTTCCCTTCAGCTGCGCACCTGTTTTGCATTTCAATCAAGCCACTACTTAAGGACTGTCCTGTCGACAACTGAGTGTCGGATAATTCACCTTGCTCAAGCCATCGTTCATCATATTTTTCTAGACGTTCCAGAGTTTGCCCCGTATTCTAGTGATGGGACGATGATACCTCAAGGAGTGTATTGGCACACTTCACAAACTGTGTCAGCACTGTATTGACACTGTGTTGGTCACCCAATAGTGACCCCTGCAGTAGTTATAAAATCATTGCAGGTAAAGAAATTCCTTGTTTGTGTAAGTGCTAAACTGAGTTGGTATGTAAACTATAGCAAATTTGAGTTAAAATTCAGAGTTACAATTTTTAACTTATGTAGAAAATTTTTGTTAAATCATGTGAAACAAAAGACAAAAAGTGATTAGTTTATGAATGTTTATTGAGGAACAAAAGTTTTTGGAGTGTCTTTGCTCCAAGGCGATTTCTCCTCTGAGACACCAGCTCCCCAGCCTCAGAAAATACTCTTTCACATGGTTCAAATGACAATCGTGAGCGGAGAGTTTAAATGAAAGTTGATGCAGATGTGGATATGTTTTCTGGTTCCATTTCCAATGTTGTAAAGGGTCTTGGTTTCTGGGTGTGTTAGTCAAGACCCGCTGTTATAATCGAAGGACCAACACACTACTTTTCCAAACCTCTCCCACCTCGCGAAGCAGTTTCTCTGTACGCCGGCATCACCAGTGCCATACGAGCAGGGGAAATAGCATGCAAGAAACGCAACAGACTGAAATTCAAAACACTGGAGCAACTTATTTTTCTGAATAAAAATTTGTGAAGACAAAGCCCACAAGCATCCTCATTTACATAATTTGGTGGTTTTTAAAAATTAAAATAAGTAGATCTGGGGGAGAAGTTTTAAAAAGCAAATTCCAAAACTTTCACTTAAACATGTGTGCCATCACATTTTTTGCTGAGAAGCAGAGAAAGCAGCAACGTTTCGTTGAGCTCGACTTGGGTGCCGTATTGAAAAATGTAAACCGTTAAAGGAAATTACCGCAGAATTTGGCTGAAAGCATGCCGGGCCACACCTTGAGACGCACCCATTACAATTAGGAATATTTCCAGGTGTGGTTTGAGAATCACACCCACATTCATCATGTTTGTCAAGTTTGCTGCGTTACACTACTGCAGATTCATTGTATTTGATTTGGCTTTCGGCTATAAAGATATTGCTAAGCAAATGTAAAAAGAAAATTGTTGGTCCATTGTTTGTTGCACATCCACATACACACCTTAATAAACTCATGAATCAATCGCAAGTTGCAATAGACCCCGTATTTCCCCCTGGACCATTTTTTTCTTCTACTGACCGAGACATTGTCTTGAAACATTACAAGCACTGTACAAGTGTTATTGTTCAAGAGCTCCCTTAGACAGCGTTCATCAAAAGAGCATTTGTAAAGGCAAATTTTGGGATGCAAATATTGTTCTGGTTGTATTGAGCAGGTATACTCAATGAATTCTGTGAATGTCGTAAGAAGGGAATGACTGTAATATCCAAGTGATAGTCTTTACCAGTACCATAATTTCCGGACGGTAAAATGCTACTTTTGTCACACGCTTTCAACCCTGCCGCTTATTCAATGATACGGCCTGTTTAAAGATTTTTTCAACGGCCGCCACTAGTGTGCGCTCAAGCAGAAAAGGTAACCATGAGACGCTATCATGTGTCACAGTGAAACAACCGGCCATGAGAGGGCGCACTTCACCTGTACAGTATTTTGACCTCGACTGCAATGCGAAAGCTGTGTGGCTGGGTCGATGAAAGACTTGACTGAACACTAAATAATTTTTATGAAGGCTTTATTCCCGACTGAACATAGAAAATGTACAGCATTAATAAAATAAAAGACTGAGATATGTCAAATGGGACGAACAAATAGAAAAGTCTACAAAAATAGATAACAGTAATGGCATGTGAGCACTTGTATGTGTCCGAGACACGCGGAAAACAACTAAATCCCGCTGCTTCACGGCTGTTCACACGACCCACCATGTGACACCGTTCAAACTCCCAAGCAACGGACATTTTACTCTTAATATCAGCCAGGTTACAATGCCGATTGCAGCCACATCAGGTCTGCATCGGCACAGCTCAGCGTTCTTCTCACTTCACTTTGAGGTCCAAGTGTCACGAGATTATCCAACGATCCTTTTAAAGTGACAGTGCTCTATTTAAACAAGGCAGAATTCACTACAAAAGTCATAGTATTGTTCGACTGGTTATACAGTATTTACCAAAAGAAAATCTCCCAAAAGACATCGTCGTGAAAGTTGACACGAAAGCGTGCATGGTAGAAAGTCTAATAAGATAAGATAAGAAAACCATTATTAGTCTCGCAATGGAGAAATTCCCAATTCACATGAAAGGAATAAGTAGAAGAACAAAATATAGGAGCTGCTGGAAAGGCAGCCACTTTCTAATGAAGGAATGGTTGACGAGTGGTATGGCAAGTGAGTATTTTTTTTTAATTTTTAAAAGCATTACTCGACAGGGAACAATGCCTTTTTTTTTTAAACCAGTCGTGTGAGTGCCATGTTCAGGCATTACTTGGAAAGAAAAGGTAAGGTACGTTATTAAACATTAAACCTCTTTCTGTGTCCCGACTTTCTTTGCAAATACGGTAGACAGGTATGGATTGTGTGTGTACAAAATGTTTTTTCCTTTAAAAAAGTAGTGGGTGTGGCTTATAATCAGGTGCGCTCTATAGTCCGGAAATTAGGGTAACACATTCTGCAGAAGTATTAAGCGTTGCTATTTCATCTTTAGGCAGCAATTCTGATCAGTCGGTGGCAGCGAACATGACATCCCAGGGAGCACATCGTCAGGGGCACCTCTTTGCCACCTTATTTCCTTGCTGTTTCAAGAATAATGACCCACCAGAAATCACCCACTTCCATGAGAATATCAGTACTGCAGTGCTGGAGCCCACCTTACCGATGCCCCCTCATGAAGAGCTGGACTTGATGTTCACTGAGCTGGTGGTGAGTGCACAACTCGATGCTTGCTCTGTGTGTGACATTGAAAATCGATGAAGCTCCTTTCTTCTGTTCCGCCTGTCTTGAAGGACGAACTGGACCTCACAGAGGAACACAGAGCTGGCATGTTTGCATTGCCAGCAGAGAAAAAATGGAAGCTTTACTGGAGTAAAAAGATGGTAAGAAGCATTTCCATGTTGTACAGCTATTTCTCATGGTGAATAACTGTAGATGTTAATTTAATTTTGCTCATGTGTATTGGTATGTGTAAATGGATACAGTAATACCCCATGACACGAACAAAAGTGATGTACTGGTAAATTACTCACCAATTTATTTTGCTCACTTCCACATTGCCAGACCTAGAGCGAGGGTGCCCAACCTTTTTTGACCGAAGATCTACTTTTCAAGCAACCAACCTCCTGCGATTGACTCGTTATCGCACATGCACGCACACGCGCATGCCATTATGAGCAACAGCCATAACAGCTCCTAACATGAATGAAACAAAAAAAAAGTAGATATAGGAATTTGTGATAAGGCTGAGAAAAAAAAATAGTGTGTTTCCGGTAACGCGACCGACTGAGAATTTCTACGTCGAAAATGCCGACCGTAAAGTTTTTATTTTTATTTTTTTCAAACAACCCTCTACATTTTTGTGTAGAGCATCAGTCGGCATCCCGCGGCTCCGGAGCCTCATGCGGCTCTTTCATCCTTATAATGCGGCTCTGATTGGCTTGGGAAAATAAATTACCAAAAATTTTTTTTTTGTATTTAATTGAAGTGTGTTTTATTTGTGTTAGTTTTTATATTATTTTAGTTCTAAATTTGAAGATTATTGTGATCTTGAAATATTAAAATATGAATTAAATTATTTGATATTATTTTTTCGTCGCTCAAAATAGACGTCACACTGCGGAAGCTGGTATACCCGCTGAAACGGCGTCTATTTTGAGCGACTTTCAACCCCGGCAAAGCCAATGGAGAAATGTAAGAAAAGAAAAATATCTCAAGAAAATAGAACATTCAATGATGCCTGGGCAGATTCATTTGCATTTACCTCGGGCGAGAGTGGCCTACCAGTATGCCTAATTTGTGGAGAAAAACTGGCTAACAATAAACGGTCAAATGTCGCAAGACATTTTAACAATACACACAGAGCCTTTGCTGAAAAATATCCAGAGGGAGAAGAGAGGAAAAAAGCTGTTTCGGAACTGATGCAGAAGGCTGACCGGACGAAAAATCAATTCAAGAAGTGGGTGAAGTCTGCAAATTCAACTACATATGCAAGCTTTGTGGCCGCATTCAGACATTAGTTATTTTTTCAAGAATTCAAAATGTGTTCATTACATCGGTAAAATTTAATTTTCTCCGTAGCACTTCATAAGACATAACCACACTATAGTTGTTTATACAAAGTGTAAAGGTAAGAAAAAGCAATATATACAGTGTTATCTTCATTTTAGATAAGATAAATGGATATAAGGATGACGCCTCATGGCATTTTTCTGCTTTCGTTTGCTACATGGACAATTTAAATTCAGCTTTTTAATTTATTTGAAAGAGACATTCATTGTTATTATTTTTCAAGAATTCAAAATGTTCAAAATGTGTTCATTAAATGAATAAAATGTAATTTTCTCTGTAGCACGTGGATTTCATAAGAAACATGCTGCGGTAAAGTAGTAGAAGGTTTTTTTTTTTTCATTTTAGATGTGCGGCTCCCAGTGTTTTCTTTTCCGTGGAAACCGGGTTCAAATGGCTCTTTCGGTGACAAAGGTTGCCGACCGCTGGTGTAGAGGGTTTACATCGGTGCAAACTCTTGCGATATTCACATTGAGCGCGTGCGTCGTTTGCCCTGTTGTCTGTCAACGACATTGAATCATGGCGCCGGCCGCGATCTCCGACGACAGTTTAAACCGTGTTTTCGGTGTTACAGTCGCATGCTCGCACCGTAATGTTAAGAAAATAGCATCCATTGATGTATCGAAATAATTCAGTGAACTTTTTGATGAACACCACGGGCCGAGTATAAACCACGTGAAAATAGCACAGTGTCAATGTGCCAACGGTGAATTCTATGACATTGATCATATGGATATGTCAGTGTTTCAAGTTTTAAATACTTTACCTGACCTAAGATCGATTCGATTTAGATGTATAGAAAAAACACAAGAAACAGTGGCAAAAACAGAAAGTATAGACGTATTCGATGTCATGATGAAAGCAGCACGTTCAGAAAAGGAGAAAAACAAAGAATTTCAGAAGAAAAGTCCAAGTTAGGTGGGTCTACAACGTGTAACTAGACTTAAATTTATACTATTAAATAAAAAGAATGTTTTATGTTTTATGGTTATTTTGTTTAAATTTTTGATGAAAAAAAAATAAAAAGATTAAAAAAAACAAACTTTGTCCTACCTACCGACCCTATGCTAAAATTTCATGTTACCTGAAACACACTATCTTTTTTGTTTGGCCTAAGGAAATCACGGCCTAACTTGGTAGGGATCTGACGCGGAGGCATGGGACACATTTTTGCATCATGTTAAGTGCATGAACATCACCATCACTATCATAGCTCAAAAGCTCATAGGTTAAAATGTTTCTCCTGGTGTGCGAGATTCCCATTATCTGCCAGTGCCATCGGTGAATTGCAGATGAAATCAACTTTGAATGATACAAAAAAAAAGAAAAAACGATATAGCACAACAGCCCTGAAGCTGCAATTGGAGATTGCTGACCTCTGACAACTTCGGTGAACACGTCACCTTTAACCTACAGTGACCTGCTTTATTTTATTTTTCAAATATGTTGGGGGGGAAGTGAAACTGATAGGATGCTTAGGGTGCAGTGTGCACTAACACAAAACTATATATTATTAATACACACACAGACGCATAAATCTTTTTTTTTTTTTTTCCATTTCCCCCTACACTACTTGCGATCGAATTGGGACCATTCCACAGGTTGATCGCGATCGACGAGTTGGGCACCCGTGACCTAGAGAAACAAAAGAGAGCGTGATGGCAAAGCACTTCAATTGTGTTATAGATCTTGAATCACGCAAATGCAAGAGAGAAACAGTTCTTGGATTGATAAATTGAGTAATAATCCAAGGTGTCTCAAATTGACTTTGTAGGCGTGACTACTACAGTGGAGTTGGAGCTGAGGTTTTGAAAGCAAATTACACTTAACAATTGACCAATAGAGAGAGTTTGGTGAAAAAGTATTTAAGGAAGAGACTGTGGCCCAGCAATGAATTACAGTGATCCCTCACTTATCGCGGTTGATGGGGACCAGCCACTATAAGTGAAAAACCGCGATGGAGCATTGGCTCCCCCCCTAGGAATTGTATGTGGGTACCAGCATTTTTATAATATGTAAACCGTATTTATACTTTACATATTTGAGACAAAGACTCGAGCAGTACATGTATTTACTTAAAGCTTAAATTATAAAACCTTATTTTGGAATTAACATTCATCAGTATTGCCTTCTGAGAGAGACAAAGAGACTTGTGTTAGTGTCCCCGGCTACCCCCATGCAGCCGATGTGTATATGATAAGACAATTAATCGGAATTGATGTAGAGGAGTCAAAGAGAGACGTGCTGCTGCGTTCGGTGAAGCCCAATCTCTCTCTCTCTCTCTCTCTCTCTCTCTCTCTCTCTCTCCCCCCCCCTCCCCTTATTCCCCGCCGCTCCCCCCCCCCCCCCCCCCCCCCCGCCACACGCACGTAGCAAACACAACAGAAAAGAGACTATGCCAGAGAGAGGCAGGCGAATGATCAGAGTCAACAGCGTGACGAGACATAAGGCGAGGTGCTGGGCAGGGCTGTGAAGATGCACAGACAATCAGCTCATGGGATAAATCCACTCGGGCTGTCATTGGTTGACGTTGCACAGGGATCCAATCATGCATACAGGCATGTACAAAACCTCTGAGTCATTCCCTATTTTTTTTCTGAATACTGTACTTTGGAAAAAAAAAACGCGACGTCCTGTAGCCGCGATAAATGAAGCGCGATATATTGAGGGATCACTGTACTGCCCGTGATGAGAATATACCACTACTTTGTGCAGTGATTGCATAATGAGTGAAGGAAACTTGGCATGTCATCATTTGTGCACGTTCTTTTTTTTTTTTTTTTTTTAGAAGATGACACAAGCGGCATAATCGAGTGATGTAAAGGATTGTGTAGGTCAATTACATGTTGAATTAAAAATTGCATGAGCCTGCTACCATTACCAAACTGTATGTGTTTGTATCCCAGGAGGCAGAAGGTGATAAAGGAGCAGCCAGCTGGCCAGAGTATTATATTGACCAGCTACGTTCAATGGCCGCAGTAAGGACACCTCGGATACCCCTTCCCTTTCAACTTCTTCTAGCCACAGATGATTTTTTTTGGAATTAAATAATGTGGGCAGGACAATAGAGTAGTCTCTAATTCACTTTTTATGGACTGATATCCGAGAAGGATTTTCTCTCTCTCTCTCTCTGTATAATGTATATTATATATATATATATATATATATATATATATATATATATAACATATGTATATGTGTGTGTGTCTGTGTGTGTGTGTGTGTGTGTAAAACTGTTGTCATGTCAGAGAAAGACCCTGCTGATTCTG
>NW_017806011.1:296357-320070 GCF_001891065.2 Hippocampus comes
TATATATATATATATATAACATATGTATATGTGTGTGTGTCTGTGTGTGTGTGTGTGTGTGTAAAACTGTTGTCATGTCAGAGAAAGACCCTGCTGATTATGGAGGACGGGGAAGAACAAGGAAGACAAAGGGTTGTAGAAGGCCTTAAAACAGCTCTGAGGACACAACCCATGAGGTACATCAAAATTATTTGTGACATGTACACTATAGTCTCATATTGTATGTTTTTTATGAGGTACATTTTTGATGACAATGCAGGTCAGTTCAGATTTTATTTTATTTTTTTGCACATTTTTTTTTTTTTTTAATGCATCAGATATTTTTTTCATGCAATGTGAACAGTGCAATTCGTTTTTTTTTTTTTCTTTTTCAAAATTGACAACGGCCTCTTTCATATGTGGATATAAATCACTTATGTATACGATGCGTCTGCAGTGTGAACGCTCATCTGAACACATCTGCTGGTCAAGGGAGTGTGCTTGGGAGACTACACACAATCATCCATCAATCTGTAAAGTTTATGGTGACAGTGTTACTTTTGCATTTCACTGTAATTTAATCACACCTGAAACATGAAGCATAAACTGGACGTTTGTGGTGATCGTGAGGAGATCAAGGAGCGGTGCATCATTTTTTCATGCGTGTCACATCACGGCCACATTCCGTTCACATTAAGGCTTCTATACTGTACACCGTTACAGTCGGCTATTGTGGCCGACTGTCCAGTCGCCCCCAACATCGGCGCATTGGCCCCTAAAAGTGATGTCAGTACACAGTGCAACAGGCTGACCGTCGCACCAACTGCCAGTAATTTTAGAAAAACTCCCAGGACTTCTGCGCTCTCTCCCGTCTTCAATCACCAGTCTAATTTTACATGTGGGCTTTAATGACACGTCAAGGAGGGAGTCTGAGGTGACAAAATTGGATTTTAACAGTTTCTTTCAGCTGTTGGGTGGCTTTGGAAAGTCTGTTTTTATTTAGGGGCCCCTCTCCTCCCTGCCACTGGATCAGGGCGCTTCAGTGCCACAATCCCAGCCCAAACTGTTCTTCTCGATCCAAAACGCCACCTTTTCTTAGCACTATCCCCCTCACGAGATCCCCCTACAAGCCGCAGCTATTACTTCCGCCCTGACTGGACAGTTTCTCTGTTCAAACCATCGCAGGCAGATATTTCCCCCACAAACAAACATAGCTATTTCATCAGTGATAAGCTTTTATCGGTTAACACTTCCCTTCCCTGTGACCATGAGCAAAGACAACTTTTAAACCTTTTAAATTGCTTTTAAACAGCATGTCTCACAGCCAACTCATAACAGAGGACATCTCCTAGACCTGGTTAAAACCTACGGCCTGTCTATTATTGTCCTGGCTGTGTCAGAACACAAATGTGTAGACCACCAATTTTAATCATCAGGAAGCCCCAGTGAGAACAGTGAGGAACCACTCCCTTACCAAATTTTATCAAGATTTTAAAGAGCACTCTTGCTAACGTTTGACTTAAACACGGTGATTTTATTGTTGATCATTTTAACAGGAATTTTAAAATCAACATTCAACTCAGTCGCTCCACTTTTGCATACAACTATAAAAATAAAGACAATACCAATGTGGAGAAAAGATGTAACGCCAACGACAACACTCTTCAGCTGCTTTATTCATTCAGGAGCTGCTATCGGCCATACCTCATGCACAATCACCCAACACACTGACTGCCGGCTTTAGCTAACCTGACATACACAATGACAAAGCAAATAAAGAGCAACTTTTAACTTAATACAACTATTTAGAAGCATGCTGGGAAGTGCGTGACTTCACCAGCGCTCCACTAGCAAAAATATATTTTTTTAAAAATAGCGCGTCAAACTATATGTCCTCTTTAATTTGATGTATGTTTTACAGATGCGCCTTTCTGCTTGATGTCTGACAGGTTTGTCACAAGGTTTATTGACTTAGATGGCCTATCGTGTGTCTTGAACTTTCTCAAGTCAATGGACTATGAGACAACAGAGTCTCCGGTTCACACGTCATTGATTGGATGCATCAAGGCTTTGATGAACAATTCACAAGGCAGAGCTCATGTCCTGGGACACAGTGAGAGCATCAACATCATTGCACAAAGTCTTGCCACAGAAAACATTAAAACCAAGGTACCTGTATGCAAGCATCACATTCTACTTATTACTTATTTATTTGAGTTGCCCCCACGCCCTAAAAACACACACACATACAGACACAAACAATAACAACAAAAATCTAAAACCATCTGCAATATTGTGTGTGGAGCATTTGGATGAATGATTGTTTTAAATGGAGGCTCATTTAAAGGAAGGACTGAAGATTTGAATATATTTCCCTTCCTATCCTTGTTTTTCTTTCGTAATCATGTGAAGAAACTCTCGATCAATCACTTGTAATCAGTTATGGAAACTATGAGAAATTGCTCCATCAACCAAAGCAAATTTATTGTTGCGTTGTGTGCAATTTACAAGTGCATAAAATTTGGAGTTTTTTTTAAAACCTTTTGCAAATGTTTCATTTGAACTCCTTTCTATAAGAGTCAGGTATAATTAGAAATAATATTTACAAATGGACGTAAACACATTTAAATGTCACATTTTCACTAATAACTGATTTCATTTTGTCATTCTACATGTACAGTATATGACCTTCATTATAATGACATGACATTTACTAAACGGTTTGTAAATCTCGCTTTTAATATATTTTTTAAAAAGACAAATTTAAGAAAATTCTTAGACACATATTTGAGAATCCAGCCCAGTCTCCTTTCTTACATGAGCTTCCTTCTCTCTCTTGTAGGTTGCCGTCCTCGAGATTCTGGGTGCAGTTTGCCTGGTGCCTGGAGGCCATAAGAAAGTACTTGAGGCCATGCTGAACTACCAGACCTTTGCCTCAGAAAGAACACGCTTCCAGGTCAGATTACGTACTACTTATACTCTATTTTACACCAATATTCTGCTTTAAACACGCTCCAACCTTCGAGTCCAATTTCAGATTCATAGATGGTGGCCTGCACTGGTGCCGTGATTTGTTTTACAGCATCTCTCCCGTCAACTGATTCTCTTACTGGATGAATAAAGTATTGATCTTTCTTGCCATGGCACCATATTATATCACCCTCCAAACACGTTTGACCAATTGATTTTGTTTGCCAGCATGGTTCAGTTCCTTTGAAAGTCAACATTTGAGGCCTTGACGCTCCAATGTGCAATCATATGCGAAGGCCGCAGTGCTCAACCAGTCAATTGCGATCAATCAATAAACCGCGGACTGGTCGCAAATGGACCATGAGGGGTGTAAGGGAAGAGGAAAAACATAATGGGTGTGTTCGTATTATCATTGTTATTATTATTAGTAGTACAGTGGTAGCGCTACTTACGAAATTCATTGGTTCTGGGAGAAATTTAACTAGAAAATGTTGTAAGTGCAGATGCGTTTTCCATGTAAATGCCCGAATTCGTTCCAAGCCCTCCAAAATTCACGCATAGTTTCCTAAAGCATAAAAATGCATCAAAATATGTAGCAAATGCATGTTACAATTAGATTATTGCACAATAAATGAGAGTTGTGCATAATGTAAAAAAACAAAGAATAAAGAATAAAAATGATGGCCATTTAACTTTTAACTGCGTCCTCATTGTTTGCCCTCTTTAGTTCATTTTCTCTCTCAGAAGTGGCTTTTGCCTGGCGTTTTGTAAAGAACTGATCCAAGGATGTTTGCTTTTGTCGGCTTTTAACAATCCTTCGAAAATATCCAAGGCAAACATCAGCATAGTGAGCGATCGCCCGACTGGTGAACACTTTTTCTGGGTGATTCACATTTATGTAAATCTATGGGAACGCCTCATAGCCCGATGGGCAAATGACGAGGACGCTGCATCAACACATTCTATCTACACACATAGACATGTATGGGAGAGGTCCCTCTTAGCCAATGGGATGCCAGGATGATGCTCGGAAATAGCCAATGGCAGAGCAGCTATAAGTATGTTGCGTTCATGAAGCTCGGAGCTGCGAGTAGCAAACGATACTGTATTTTTACCTTTTTTGTGTTGAAATTTCTTTTGTAATAAGAGGCAATATTTTCCTGTTGAGGCATTTCGTAACTTGAAAATTTCGTATGAAGAGACGTTCGTAAGTAGAGGTACCACTGTAGTAGTAGTAGTAGTAGTAGTAGTAGTATATTTTTTGTTAGCGCTCTCTATGGCCAACGCAACCTACAAGTGTCATGTCAACACAATAGAAAAAAAAAGAAGAAAGTAGGTCAGTTTTAACCTATGGTGCATGACCTGCATCACCGGAAGTTGTATGCGATCAGCAGTTGCTTGCATCAGAGCCGTGAAGATCTTAATTCTTTATTCTCATTCAAAGCTTCTTTATTTGATGCACAATGCAACAAGGGCAATGGCAAAAAAAGTGTTTCTGGAGTGGCACTTTAAAACTGTATACATGATCCACAATAGAGATGTTTCTGCACTTTGCACACTTCAAAAGAGCATTCTTGCCTTTTTATATCAGGTCTCCCACTTAGGTATGCAGAGATATATATATATCTATATATTTTTTTTTTACAAACTCGGAGATCTACTGGTCTTGTATCTGGTTTATTTTTCTGCTGCATTCATGTTAAGGGGACGCATGCTCATCATGGTGTGTGCGTGTGCGTGCACGTGCGTGTGTGTGTGTGCGTGTGCGTGAACTGGTTCATCGCAGAAGGCTGACTGCTTGACAAGTAGATCTTGGGTCAAAAAAGTTGGGGCATCCCTATTCTAAGGGGCAAAAATGTTCACGTATATTTACAAGGGAACGTGAGGGTTGCCATTGCAACTTGGATAAAAAGGAAAAATCCTTAAAATCAGTCAATTAGTATTGTTCCTCCAGTAGACTTGTTTTATGCTTATGAGTGTAGCCAACAATAGTGGTCGGTGCCTTATTAACCCTCCTGGTATGTTTGCTTCCCGTTCAATTTGCCCCGGTGCATTTTTTATGATCAAAAAGATGTCAGAACCCAAAAGATCAAGCACTCTTAATTTTTCATTACTAAGTAACTAACACTATTTTTTTTACTACAGAGGGGATTCGGCCGTTGGCCGATCCTTCGGACACAGGTTCTTTTCTTTCTCTAAAATGTGGAATAAAGACCCAACACAGCGACAATTTTTCTTCACTTAATCACAACGCAATACGAATCGTTACTGGCCTCTGTATCCTTTAGACGTCATCAGAGCGCGCCGACAAATACTAAGTACAGTATTTATAAAGACAACATATTCATAAGAGTTGGACAGTCATTCCCTCATGCAAAACATTAACGGAGAAAGCCAAAACCAATCTGATCCGGTTTGGTTGTAAAAGTTAGAATGGTGAGACAGACAAGTCCCCACCCTCCCCAAGCCCCCCACCCTCTGTTGTCTTCAGTCTGATCGTTCATGTGGTGCCAGCAACATAGATATTCGAGAAAACAGATCCTTTTTGATGTTAAAAATGTCCTCTGGGAAGTCCTTATAAAGGTGCGTGTGATAAGGAACAGTAAAGGAGAGAGTGAATCACAGTAAGCAGGAAATACTTACAGTATCCTACATTCTTTCTTTCAAGAGTTTGAACAGCCAACAACAAAGGAGGTAGTAAATCATAGTAAGGAATGAAAATTCCTCTACATTAACAATATATGATACTTACCTATAACAAGTTCAATTAGGACACACCACTTGTTTTTCATCCAAAATAAAATAAAACCAAAAATATAAATGCATGTTCTAATGCACAGGTGTCAAAGTCAAGTCCTGGGGGCCAGATCAGGCCCGCCACGTCATTTAATGTGGCACCCCCCGAAAGAAAATCACGTGCGTCAACTTGCATGATCCTTGCTGAAATCTGTACCAAAATGTCAAATTGTCATGTATAATAAATGTTGAGATTTTGCAATAATTTTGGTACCCTGTTTCCACTCACTTGAACAATAATTGACTATTGTAATTGACTGTTTTACAAACTAGTAATACATTACATTTGGTGTGTACAAGTAATAATGCGATGAGCCAAGATTTTTGTGGTTTCACTGTCGGCCCTCTGAAGGAAGATGTAACCCCAAAGTGGCCCGAAAAAAAATTTGTTACCCCTGTTCTAATGTTTCACCACTTTATCACTTTTGGAAGACAAACATATAAAACACAATCATTTTGTCCTTGGCAGTTGAGATTTTGCAATAATTTTGGTACCCTGTTTCCACTCACTTGAACAATAATTGACTATTGTAATTGACTGTTTTACAAACTAGTAATACATTACATTTGGT
Source organism: Hippocampus comes (assembly GCF_001891065.2). Lineage (NCBI taxonomy): Eukaryota > Metazoa > Chordata > Actinopteri > Syngnathiformes > Syngnathidae > Hippocampus > Hippocampus comes. Next base: position 302,675 of record NW_017806011.1, read on the forward strand.
GTGTACAAGTAATAATGCGATGAGCCAAGATTTTTGTGGTTTCACTGTCGGCCCTCTGAAGGAAGATGTAACCCCAAAGTGGCCCGAAAAAAAATTTGTTACCCCTGTTCTAATGTTTCACCACTTTATCACTTTTGGAAGACAAACATATAAAACACAATCATTTTGTCCCCTTTGGAAGCAACCGATAAGCAAGAGGACCATGGTTACTTTACGATGGTGTGTTTTTGCCGATCCCAAGACACACACACACACACACACACACACACACACACACACACACACACACACACACACACACACACACACACACAATTCTACTTGATGCAGTCCCCTCTCTTGGACCTTCCTCAGTGTAGCTGCAGCGGCTGGGGTCCTTGGCAGATGCTCCCTCTGTTGGATATGCAGTACATAAATATTGTTTGGATCAATGAAGTGAAATTGGATAACAGAGCCACGTGCATGCCACATTGGTCACTTTGACAAAGTAGTTATGAATGCAGCCACATTTAATAGTTGCTGAGACCTTGCATGATTTGCTTGCACGACATGCCATGGTCTCTATTTTCTGTTTTGTGTGCAGACTCTCGTGGCGGACCTGGATAGAGCCACAGGTCGCTACAGAGATGAAGTGAATCTAAAGACTGCCATTATGTCCTTCATTAATGCAGTACTGAGCCAAGGACCGGGTGAGGTAAAGATACTCCTGTCTGTTGTTTTGAAGGAAATTTTCACACATTTTTGTTCTTCCACTCTACTAAAATTTGACAATGATTTTGTTGTTCACACAGATGTTAATAAATGTTCACTTCTTGACGTTGTTTCTTTAATTTCTCGTTATCGCGGTCGGGTGAAAGTAGCTCATTGGTAAGGACTTGGGCTTTGGAACCAGAAGGTAACGGTTTGAGTCCCACACAAACTAACCAAAGTGAAACTACTCAATAGAGAGATTCGAGTCTCCATTCTGACTACTGTTGAGATGCCCTTGAGCAAAGCACTGGATGAACCCCCCCAGTCTCAGTTCTGTGCAGCACCACTTGCACAACGCAGCATCTCTCATCGTACATGTGTATTTTTTGTATTGTGGTCTTTTGGATGAATGTGTGCATCTTCAGACCAGTTTGGAGTTCCGTATCCACTTACGCTACGAGTTCCTGATGTTGGGCATTCAGACAGTCATCGATAAACTTCGCTCCCATGATAATGCAACACTGGACAGGTGCATAATCCGTGAAAGTCATTGAAACAGCATATTGTGGAAGGCGACCTTCTCACACATTGCATCTGTTGTCTTTCAGACATCTGGACTTTTTTGAAATGCTGAGGAATGAGGATGAGCTTCTGTTGTCCAAACGCTTTGACCGTGTAAGTCTTTTCTCAAATAAAAACAAATCTACTTCTGGTCAGGGGCTCGCCCGCGACCCTTGTGAGGATAAGCGGTTTGGAAAATGCATCGATGGATTGATGGATGATCTTGGGTGCCCTATCAGTCACTCTGTCCCCATTGTTCGGTCAAAATATACAACGGATAAAGAATTACAGAAACGAAACATCCATTCTTTACACCCTGCTTGAAATCTCTTGGCAAATCAGCCACTTTATTAGCCTCCCACCCCGACTGCACTGCACTTATACTATAGCTCACTCATGGACAGAGGAACTCGGTCTTGCGTTGAGATCAGCCCAACTATTTCATCACAATCTGTCAAAATGGCGGTTTTTGAAATAGGCAGTAAACATTTTCAACACTGCTTATCCTGAAGAGGGTCGCTGGAGTTGCTGGAGCCTATCACAGCTGTCTTGGACCGAAAGTTGCATTACTGCCTGAACTGGTTGCGAGCCAGTCGCAGGGCACATATCGAGACAGACAACCACTCAAACCCGCAATCACACTGTCACTGAGTAGCAACCGATCCCACGCTGCCCAAACGCAAGTCAGCCGAGTGTACAACTACACTATCAGCGACGCATTATAAATTAAATGTATTACAGTGTTTCCTCACTTATCGCGGTTAATGGGAACCAGGACCCTGTCACGATCGGTGAAAAACCGCGAAGGAGGGTTGACTCCCTCCCGAGGAAATTTTTGTGTCAGTATATGTGGGTAACAGCATGTTTAAAATATGGAAACAGTATTTATACTTTACATATTTGAGACAAAGATGACAGCAGTACATGTCTTTACTCCAATCTTTAATTATAAAACCTTATACAGTAATTAATATTCAGCAGCATTGCCTTCTGCGAACTTGTGTTAGTGGCGCTCTGACGGTGTAGCCGCCGTTAGCTTCCAGCTAGCTCCTCCTGGCCAGCTATCCCTGCGCAGCCGATGTGTTTATGATAAGACAGTTAATCAGTATTGATGAGGAGGAGGAGGCGAAGAGAGACGTGCTGCTTTTATCGGACAAGCCCAATCACCATCTCTCTTTCTCGCTCACTTTCTCTTGCGCTCTCTCTCTCTCTCTCTCTCTCTCTTCCCTCTCTCCCACATCCACTCTCCCACCTCCTCTCTCTCTCTCTCTCTCTCTCTCTCTCTCTCCCCCCCTCTCTCTCTCACACACAAACACAACAGCGTGACGAGACACTGATCAGAGAGTCAACAGCGTGACGAGACACCAGGGAAGGTGCTGCGCGCGGCTGCGAAGATGCGCAGCCAATCAGCTCACGGGATAAATCCACTCATGCTGTCATTGGTCAATGTCATGCCGGGAACCAATCATGCGTACAGTCATGTCCAAAACCTGAGTCTTTCTGCATTTTTTTCTGAATACAGTACTTTTGGGAGAAAAAAAACTTGATTGTTAGGTTAATGCTGGTAATCTGATGCTAAGAACACATCAGGAACAGGAAGACTCAGGAGGCAAGCATGGTTTTCTTTCTTGCAAGCGAGAGTGCGCTAAAACATGTCTCGGTTCACAATCTCGGAGCAGCTCTCCTGCTGGCTCTGCCATGTAAACCGTTACAGGTTCCGGGGCAACTCTGAAGAGACCGTGTTTGTCTCCTTGCATTTATTGGAAGGATGTCCCTGATACACGATCTTCTAACGGGTGTGGGGAGTATTTTCACATTCCACAACAGTTTCAGTAAATAAGAGTTTCAATGAGAACACACGGTTCATTCCTGAGGTGATCAGACAGCTTCTGCTGGACGTCGTTGGTCTGCGAACACAGCTTGGGATGTCCCTCACATGGTGTCTTGGGGTTGATGTTATCTTCTCACAAGCAACAGTTAATTTCATCAGAAGCCGTTAACTTAACCAAAGGATATTATCTTAAAAGCTAGAACAGGAGCAGCCTAAGCTCTCCCGGTCCGACAAGTCTCCCATTATCAACCTACCCCATTGTCTATGAGGTATTTGCGAAGTATCACTCTGAAACAGGTTTTAAAGTTACACAGAGAGTAAATATGGGATGAAAGAATTAGATTTATTCTGACAGCGATGTAGTGAAGCTGCGATAAATGAAGCGCGATATCACTGTTTTATTATTAATAATAATAATAATAATAATAATAATAATGATAAATGTGATTATGACTGATTTCAGGTTCATATTGAAACTCGAAGTGCAAGCCAGATGTTTGAGTTGATCAGGAAACGTCTGTCCCACACTGAAGCTTACCCTCACCTAATGTCTGCACTGCAGCATTGTCTCATGATGCCATGTAAGGCTTTCTGGCTGTCGACATCTATACAATTTATGCAAACTGATTCAACCTGTATTCGATGCTTGTGGCAATAGTTCCTCACTTACTTATTGTTTTCTGTTCACAGTTAAGCAAAATAGTACTATGGTTCAATATTGGGTACTGTTGGATCGGATAGTTCAGCAGCTGGTTCTGCAGACAGACAAAGGCGAAAACCCAGATGTTGCTCCCCTGGAAGACTTCAATGTGAAAAATATTGTTCGAATGTGAGTATCATCAATGTTTTGGGTTGTGCACTGCTGGTGCCAATAAAATTAGTTGTCCAGATCTATGAAACAAGCAGCGTTTTCCTACAATCCCTTTTAAATTGTTTTGTAAATGGAAGCTCATTTGTATGTTCTCATCTATTTTACAGTTTGACTCTGCAAACAGAGATGCTCAAACTTTTCAGAGTTGAATAGATGGCCATGTTGGCTTTTTAAAATTAGAATTCCCTCTTAACTTGGATGTTCCCTCTCTGACCATGAACATCTTTTGGATGTTCCTTGCTTATAAATAATTCCAAGCTTTAAATAAAATGCGTTTTAAGTTTACATTTAGGTCCCAGAATTTTAGAATTCCTCCTTTGAAAAATAATTCGATTAAAAAAAGTACAGAGCCCGTTTAATCATCCTTACGACCTATGACGTGTATGTGTATGTGTATATATATATATAGATATATATATCTATATATATATGTATATATGTATGTATGTATGTATGTATATTTTTTTTAAACAAATGAAATGTATGTTGTATAATTATTCAATCCTGAAAAAAAGACCATTAAAATATGAATAAGCACAAGTGAAAGTTACTGTATGTACTCTATTCAGGAGGACATCTTTGTGTATGTTACCTAAAAAAAAAAATGTTCCTTGAAACTTGTCTGCTTATGTTTTGCTCAAAAGGCTTGTCAAGGAAAATGAAGTCAGGCATTGGAAAGATCAAGCAGATTCAATGCGAAAAGGTGAGAAACGAACCCCACATTTCTTCTGAGTCTGTTCATGTGTTGACCAAAATAAAGTGGAACATACAGACACCTCGATTTTTTTTTTAAATATCATCAAAACTGAGAAATTCAGACGTAGCTCGAAATCGAAAAGAATCCATATCGCTACCCAAATATCTTATTTTAGGGGTTGTAATGTACTGTTTATCATGAATTAGCAGCCCTTCTACTCACTGCTCCCATGATTTCATTTGAACAGAGTGAAGAGTCACACTCCCCTCAAAGAAAAGGACTATTTATTTACTGCCGTTTGTTACTGCTATGTGTAATGTGTCATACAATTTCTATACTTCTGTCTTTTGAAGCTCTTATCGCTTATGTGTAGCTTACCACACAATTTTAACAGCAGAAGGTTTAATAAATTAAATATTTCAAGACAACTTTTTCCCCACCCTAGATCATCAGGAACTAAAACAACGTTTTGAAAAGAAAGAAAGGGAGTGTGAGGCCAAGAATAAGGAAAAAGAAGACATGATGGCAATGCTGAACAAGTTGAAAGACAAACTGGAGCGAGAGTGCAATGACCACAAGCAAGCCAAACAACAACTGGTGGAACTCTCTGCTCGGCTGCAGCAACCCGGTTCTGTATGTTCGCAACACAACGAGGGAATATTTATCAAGGAGTTGAAACCAACGGGTCTGCATTTCACACTGAAATAATCCTAGGTGCAGTTGACCGATAAAGTTATGCAGGGTTATGCGTTTGAAAATGCATGTGAGATGTACAAAATCAAAACAAATGCATACCAAAAAGAAAAAAAAAAAAACATCCACCGTGTGCTATATATGAAATTAATGGGTGTCCATAACCATAAATGAATCAATTCCAGACAGAGCCACATTTGCCAAAGTAGAATTATGTTGTTTTTTAATTGAACATATTCTGCCCAAAAATCTCATAAAAGGGAATTTAAGCAAAATTAAATTCATTTCAATTACTTTTCCTTTTCTTTATGGCTTTCATTATTTATTTATTTTTTTAAAGTGCGTTTGTCCACTTATTTGAATCAAAATGTAATCTATTTTCTTGCAAGGCAATGATTCAACGAGTGATTGATTATTTACTGCTCTAATTAGGCATCCAGTGTTCCGGGGGGACCTCCTGTGACAGGAGGCAATTTGGTTCCTCTTCTTCCTGTTCCGTCTCCTGCTCTTCCTCCACCTCCTCCCCCACCAGGGGGGCCGCCAGCTTTTGGCATTACTCCATTTGCTCCACCACCTCCACCTCCACCTCCACCTCCAGGGGCTCCTCTTGGAAGTATCACGCAGAAAAATATTCCTCAGCCAACAAACCCAATGAAGTCATTCAACTGGAGCAAGCTACCTGAGGTACAAGTATTGCTGACTGTCATGTTGGTGAGACCCGGGGCTTGTTGTCACATGAGTAAGGTGCCACACTGCAATTTTCTTCTCCACCAGAGGACACAACTAAAATGTGGAATGCTAGTTTTCTTCGTTCGTATGATCAGGGACCGCGTCCTGCCTGAAAAGAGGATACAGGCACACTGTAAGATGAGATAAGAGCCGATGAACCATTTTGCACAACCCAAAGTAAAAAAAATAAATAAATAACTTTATTCATTTCAAATCTACCTTCTTCAAGATAAAAATCCTATCAGTTATATGTGAGGCAGAAGAGCGATTCAGCCATCTTGTCATACTGCAGGAATTGCTCCATCTAAAGATACTTTTCAACCGGAGCTTGGATTAGAAAACACTGTAGTTTGGGGCGAAATATCAATCATTATGGGGTCTGTTGTCATGGATGGGACCCTGAAAGATGCACCCCTGAAAATCAGTTCACGTATGCCAGAATTGCCATTCAGAGGATGAGTCTGACCAGTGAGGAAATGTGTTAATTCGGGTTTGTTTGAATGTTTCTAAGTAGACCTTCCAGTTGTTGACAGTTTCTTGATGAACCAACGCTTTCTTGTTTGTCATTCAATTTAGTCTTGAGTTTTCAGTTGAAGAAATGTAAAACATTTTAGGCTGGGAGCCATGGCCAAAGCGCCAGTAGTCCCTATGCTTGATATGTGAGCCTTTCTTCAATTACTTTTTCAAGGTCAATGATAAACATTTCCTGTGCCTGACTTCAATGCTCACTTTCAAGTGAAATAATAGCAAGAATTTTCCAATCCAGTTTGACATCTTCCACCAGATAGTGAGACAACTTACCCCATGGTGGGGCAACATGCCACATGTTCACACTTATTAAATTGCTTATGATGCTGCACAGACACAAAATATGGAATTGGTATGATAGGAATGAATGAAAATGATATAATAAAATATTGTATACATCTGAGACTTTGGTCTCTCATCTGGTACACATTTTGTTTATGTTGTAAAATCCTGACTACAGAGCTCACCTAATAATAAGCAGCATGCACTACATTTTTAAAGGAATACACATTTTGTACACACATACGCCTCACCTGTCTAGAAGCCACAGGTGCCCACTTTGTAACATGAGATATTTACAAAGAAAGATGGGACACAGAAAGCGGTTTCAAAGGTTAAATAACATACCTTAACTTTACGGTTCATTAAATAAGCCGCAGAGTTGAAAGCGTGTGACAAAATCGCGGCTTATGGTCCAGAAATTACAGTACATGTATGTAATGTATTCCAAGACATATATGAATGACTAAAGTGTGACATCAAGCCCTGGTCTCCCCTACAGGGTTGCATGACATACATAGCACCAATGAATAGGTCATGACAGACCACGAAAATATTGGATGAACTGTGAAAACATGAGCAGTAACTGGACAATTATACCTAACAGATAATTTTTTTATTTTTTTTTTTCCGCAGAGCAAAATAAAAGGCACTATCTGGGCAGAAATTGACGATCTCAAGGCATTCAAAGTTCTGGATCTTGACGAATTCCAGCAGACGTTCTCAGCTTACCAAAGGCCACAAGTAATTTGACGCTTCAGTATTTTGCAACTTGACAACATTTTGGCTGCAAAATGCAAAAAGATCTTAACAGTGAACAATTTCCCTGCTTAACAGAAAGAAACTGATGATGACAGTGCCATTGTAAGGAGAGTCAAAGAGCTCTCTGTGATCGATGGTCGCAGAGCGCAAAACTGCAACATTCTGCTCTCACGGTCAGTGTGTGTAATGAATGAAAAAAGCCAACTAAATAATGAGAAATAGTCATTTCATACTGCTCAAACTGTTATGCTTTAAAACCGTGTCTCCCAATCAGGGGTGCGTGTACCCTTCTGGATACATGAGCACATTGTTGGGGTACAGGGTAACTTTTAATAGTTTATTTCCCAGATCAATAACTTGTGACACAACCGCGCCAAAAGCATGCCAGCCGTGTTTTGTCTCAAGTGCTTTATCAAAGCTCAGCTAATCGATGAAAAGAAAATCAAGTTCAATTTTCTGTTGTGAGGAGACTTATTCGAAGGAGCTCTTTTTTTTTGTGTGTTAAATGCTATCTGAGTTCATCCATGCATCCATCCATCCATTTTCTGACCCACTTATCCTCTCAAGGGTCGCGGGGCATGCTGGAGCCCTATCCCAGCTGTCTTCGGGCAGTAGGCGGGGGACACCCTGAGCCGGTTGCCAGCCAATCGCAGGGAACACATAGACATATAACCATCGATGCTCACACTCACACCTAGGGACAATTTCGAGTGCCCAATCAACCTGCGTCGATGTCGTCTCCGGCCTTCCTCTGTTAATTTTGGACGTTCTCCTCGGGCCTGCGTGGGTTTTCTCCGGGTACTCCACTTTCCTCCCACACTTCAAAAACATGCATGGCAGGCTGATTGAACGCTCAAAATTGTCCCTAGGTATGAGTGTGAGCGCGGATGGTTGTTCTTCTCTGTGTGCCCTGCGATTGCCCGAAGACAGCTAGGATAGAACTCTACCCCCCCCGCGACCCTTCTGAGGATAAAGAGGATCGGAAAATGAATGGATGGATGCACTCCAATTAGTGATGTTTGGGGAATTTTAAAGAGGGTGTTGGAGTGTTTAAAAAAGTCATTGTTATTTAAGACTAGACATCTATACATAAAGTCTACTTGAAGTTATTTGCTTGTGGTGAGCATGTTCGACGTATTTGATTTGGCGTAAACTAGAGCTTTGGAGGGGCAGATGCTTAAAGTTGGAACTTTTTTTTCTTGTACAATATACAGCAAATACAATGTGTGCCCAAATTGCTCATTTGTGGCCATTCAATATAAATGTATAACTTGCTTGTGAACAGTCGGGTGAGCAAAGTGAGCTCCTTTCATGTAAATGCTAAGATAGAGGTAAAGGCCAGCGCAAAAGATGATGCACAAGAAATAGTAGTCGGACTGATTTTTTTTCTTTCCTCTTTTAGCCTAGGAATAAGCTATAAAGCCATTCTCAAAATCTGATGAAAATGTAGCTTTTTGCTAATGCTGATTGCCAAAGAACTGAAAAGATTTGAAATTAGAGAGTCTCACCTTTCTTTCGGTAGGCTGCATGTTTATAATGCAATAGAACACAAATAATCTGTGGGCCTTGCAAATCAGTCAAAAACAGCGGCGATTGAGGAGTTTGCGCCAATGGCTGGGATTCAATGAAGGCGAATATTGGAGATGTCTTCCACATCCTCTACGGTCAATATTCTCAGGAAAACCAAACTCCATTTCTGCAAAGCATCTGAGGTGTGCCAAGCAGCAAATGTCCCAGAGGGGCAAGAAGGCTCCCCATATAATGCTCTTTTCGCCCCCCCCCAAAAAAAAAAAATTAACCATAATCCTGAGAGTCCATCTGACTAATTTCATGGTTTATTTTTTCGAAGAAAAAAAATACGGCTGGAGGCTATAATAAGAGAGAAGACACCACATTTGAACTAATTACTAAACAGAGGAGTAAGGATGGTTGGGGTGGGGGGGACAGGAGCAGAGCAAAAAAGCGTGTTCGTCTTTGCCGAGAGCCAGGCAGGAAAATTACTAAATAAATAACGTGTGTGTGTGTGTGTGTGTGTGTGTGTGTGTGTGTGTGTGTGTGTGTGTGTGCGCGTGCGCGTGCGTGAGAGATGGGCACCTCGAGGGTGCTCAGCATTATCGTCAAATCAATTAATAAAAGAAAAAAAACGTATGCGCTGCGGGAGGCCGCGCTGTCTGACAAAGAGCAGAACTTGCCAGTTTGTGGTCATAGTCTTTTGTTCTGTTTCTTTTTTTTTTTTTGTATGGCATAGGTTGAAACTAACAAATGGTGAAATTCGCTCAGCAGTTCTATCCATGGATGAACAGGAAGATTTGCCAAGAGACATGCTTGAACAGGTAATGCATCACAAGTAAGTGGTTTATATAAAAAGCAGAGGTGGACATTTTACAACATTTTGATGGTCCGCCATTCGTCAGCGGCCTGTGATCCAAACTGTAATCGTCAGTCGATCGAGTTATTTTAACAATTCCGTCTATTAAATTCATCAGTCTGCCAGTCCTTCACTCAGGCCATCAGTCAGTCAGTCAGTCGGCCAGCCCCCCCCCCCCCAAAAAAAAACCTAACAAACATCACAATCCATCACATGAAAAATCCAGTGTGATTACAATGGGAAATGTAGTACACTATCAGTGGACCTACATCATCCAGGGTGTCTGCCCAAGGATCCCCCCTCCCCCTCCCACACACACACACACACACACACACACACGCACACACACGCACACACACACGTACACATACATTGTAAAAGTACAGGCATCGGGAGCATACTGGTGGCTGCCTGCAGATGTTTAAATTCTGAAAACACCTACAAGTTTTAACTTCAAATTTAAAATGGCTTAAAAAAAATCCAGCTCCGCGTTGTGACCAAGGGTAAAATCCAATCCAAGTAGCTTGCATACCTATTCCTGTCTATGAATACTCGTCATGTGCTTCTGCTCCTTCCTCTTCTTCGTTCATTGGCACATTACAGCTTTGTGATACATACCGGCACCTACTGTACAGGATGCACAAAGTGGTTCGATATATAATCAATGAAAACAACCCTGCTTGTCTTCAATTCAGCCTGCGAACAAATACATGACAATCTTGATTAAATAATTTCACCAAGTTTTAACAGCAAACCACAACCATGAAGGTTTATTTGCAAATGTAGCTACCACTAGTGCAGCTACTTAGTGTCACCCTTCTACTAAGTCATGGACAGGCAACTCTGGTCGTAGAGAGCTGCAGTCTTGCATGTTTTCCATATCTCCCTGCTGCAACACACCGGATCCAAACAATCAGCTCATCAGCAAGCTCTGTAAAAGCCTAATCACTATTCTGATCATTTGAATCCGGTGTGTTGGAAGAGGGAATTTCAAAAACAAGCAGGACTGTGGCTCTCTAGGACCGGAGTTGCCTATCCCTGTACTCAGGTGTCAAAGAGCAAATAAATCAATGTCTGACAAATTTATAAAATTATCGAAGTCTATTCAGTTTAGCGTTGCAGTGAGATTGGCAACAGCAAACTCCATTCAGAGTAAAGAGGAACCTCCCACAGAAATAAGACACACAGGCAGAAATGTATCAAAAAAAAAAATATTGGATATGTATTTTCATAAAGGGTAACTGGGCAACGAAACGGGAATATTCTCCTTTGACATGAAATTCCGTTAACTCCGAACAAGAAAATCAAACAAAAGGACAAGGAAAACAACAACCCCCCCCCCCCCCAAAAAAAAAAAGTTCACTGTATTTCTCAAAGTCCCTAGAGTGCTGAAGGTGTTCAAATCAGATTTTCGCAATTTAAGTTCTGGTACAGGTTTGGTATCAGTACCTATTAGAGTTGGTATCAGATCTGACCCCCAAAATTGCCTGAGATCTCAGATAAAAAAAATAATGGGTTCGTCCAAGAAAAAAATTGAGAAATCTTTTAATTTTCCTAGCACCCTCCAGGGAAACGGGTGGCCATGAAAATCCAAATGTCCCTCGCTGACGTCCCACGTGGCATCAAATCCAGAGATGGTGCAGTTCTATCCCTCGACGATTCTATTAGTCCAAAAAAAAACAAAAAAAAAACCAGCCTGCACTCAATGTGTATACTCCTTTTGTTCCTCTGTTTTATACCCAGCCCTCCCTGATTTGATCAAGTGGCTTGAGTAGCCACATCTGTTGGTTGTGAGGGAAGTGTCGTGTCTGGATTGTCGGCCATTTTTGTGTGCGGCACAGGCTTCTGAAATGGAAGGACACGTCCTTCCACTAAACATCACCGTGTGAAGCCACAATGTGTCTTGCAACTGACTGGCGACCAGTCCAGGGTGTAGTCCACCTTCCGCCTGAAGTCAGCTGGCCAAGGTCAGAGGTTTACAGCAAGATAATGGCCCAGCGCAGTCTCCAGGCTTAAACCACAAGGTGGTTTGAGATGAAATTGACAAATGATTGAAAACAAAGCAACCTGAAAGTGCCACAAGTTTATCAAAATGTCCAGCTTTTCAGAAAAAAATATTTGAGTTCCATTGCAGAAAGAATGCCAAAAGTGGGATGAGCTGCAAAACAGTAAATGCCAAAAGTTTTGATTCCATTTGGGTTTTCGAATAGATTCCATGGCTTCTTTTGTAACTCAAATTGTTTGCTTGATGCTTTCATTTTACACTACAATGAAACATTGAACTGCATGGATTTCAATTAAGAAAAACTGAAAAATATTGGGGTACCCTAAAACTTTCTATTGGTCGTTAAAATTTAACACATTAACATGTAATTCTGTCTTTTTTTTATGTGATGAAGCTTCTAAAGTTTGTTCCTGAAAAAAGTGACATAGAACTGTTGGAGGAACACAAGCATGAACTTGAGCGTATGGCCAAAGCGGACCGCTTTCTGTTTGAGATGAGCAGGTACGCAGTAAAACACAACTGACCACAGTTCATGGAAATGTCTTTTAACATGACTTTGTAACAAAGGACACGTCATGAGTAGCTAGATGAGCGACTTCTTAATCATTTGATTCGCTTATTTTGGTTGGGACTTGAGCTTTCCCTGTCTAAATGCTAAATCTTAACACTTTGGTTTATGAAGAAATTTGTGACAATTCTCTGCTTCACAATTTTCACAACAGACAAAATTATTTATTGTGCTGGGCGCTATTTCACATTAATATTCATATTTGAGCTTCCTTCTAATACTGTATGTCCGACAATTCCCATGCAGGATCAACCACTATCAACAGAGACTCTTGTCTCTTTACTTCAAGAAAAAGTTTGCCGAAAGACTGACTGATGTCAAACCTAAAATCAAAGGTAAGTGAGGAAAAATCCACAATTATTTCGATTACCTCTGTTTTTTTTCCTGACATATCTAAAGTATCTATAAAAGTCTAACGTGTCGATTTGTATTTGCACTTCAGGATTTTCCAGGTTAGTTCCACGAAATAAGAATCGTAAGATCGTTAGATTATTTTTTTCCAAATTGTTTCTCCTAAAGGTTCTCAAGAAAACATCGTAGTGGGAACAAGGATCAGTTTAAAACTGTGCATGATTGTCTCACAGTGGCAGTAGCTTAAGCAGGGAAGCACAGATTTCTCTTTCCCCAGACACCTTCATCCAATTTTCCGAGTCGTTTCCAGGCCAGCCAAGAGGCAATCTTTCCAATGTATCCTTGGTCATCCCAAAGGATTCATCTCAGTTATACATGACCCAAACACCTCACCAGGAGGCATCCAAGAGGTATTGTAACTCGGCGCCTATGCCACCTCATCTGGCTCCCCTCAATGCGGAAAGGCAACGACTCCATGATTATGCTTCTCACCCTGTCTCTAAGGGCGAGCCTGGACACCCTGCAAAGGAAATTCACTTCAGACGAATGTATGACTTTCCTCCAAAAAATGCCCTTCCCGGTCTTACGCTCAATGCCCACAGTGAGCATTTAAGTCCTCCAGCAGAATGAGGGAGACTAGTTGGGGAGCAACAAGAAGGGGCAGACCCTTCTACCGGCAATCATGACCAAACCCTGACACCGGCTGTACAAGGACTGAATAACTTTTCTTCCATAAATCACCCCACATGACCCAAACACCTCACCAGGAGGCATCCCCCCCCCGCCACCCTACCCCACTGAGGGGTCACAGTCAAATGCCTTTAACAGGTGCACAAAGCGCATGTAAACTATTTCAGTGAAATCCCATGCACCCTCCAAGACCCGGACAGATTTAAAGGTTTTCCAATGTTCCAGGGCCAGGATGAAAACGCTGAAAAAGATGAAAAATGCTGAAATGGGGGGTCTATTTCCTGACAGACCCTACGCATCAGCACACCCGAAAAGACCTTACCAGAGAAGCTGAGGAATGTGATCCACTAGTAGTTGCAACACATCCTCCGTTCCTTTTTGTCAAAAATTAGCACCACAAACCTGGTCTGGCAAACCAAAGGCTCTGGGCTCTATTTTTGTAGACAGACATCTTAATTTTTGAGGGGCAAGTCTAGTTTAGTGTGTTTGGAAATTTGGCAGATCGTGCTGCGCCATGCTGGGCATTCCAGCGGACCGAGGCCATTCTTTTTACACGCCCCCAGTTCATCTGACAATTTGCTGACAAATTAAATTCAACTTTAGACCAATTTGGAGCAGGTCTAAGTCGCGGCACAAGTGGTGTAATGCAATTTGATCACGGTGGAGACAAACAGATTCTGCACTCAGCATATATATGTGTGAATAATACATAATCATCACAACAGCATGCATCGAACCATCTAACATATTGTCGAAATCAATTCGTTGATAGCATTATTATGATCATCACCTTTATATAATGATAAGATCACTCCCCTTGGCTGTGGTACAGCAATGCTGGTTGGGGAACGATTGGGTTAGAAGGCGGTTTCCAAGTGCCTACTTGCCTAGTGGTGCTCTTTGATCACCCTGGCCAACATCATCTGCAAGCGGAGGTCTGGTTGCAGTTCCTTCAACCCGTATCCCAGTGAGGGGCAAACCTTTCCCGGTGTTAGCGATGTTAGCAAAGGATGAGTTACGGTTAGTGTTTATTCAAGTTCACAAACGTTCGGAGACAGATGTGTTTTTTTCTTTTTTTTCTTTTTTTTTTTTTGGGTCGCAAGGAAATTTTAACCATTAACCTTGAACGAAACCTGACAAGAACTCTACATTTGCTGTCTTTGCCAACATTGCAAACATTCACCCCTCAGTTGAATGCAGGTTTTCTCAACGTACTTTGTGCACCTCAATCTTTTACATGCACTCCAACAAGTCTATTTCTCTTTCCGCAATGCCAAAGACTGTGCGCACATCTCATGCTAAATTTAAAAGCTATGAGATGAGCTGCTTTCATTGGCCAGTAACAGAGTTTGTTCTGTTCATTCCCACAACAGCGCAAACTCCCCTTTTTGCAAAAATACTAAAAGAACGAAAACTCCACCCATGCACACAGTGAGACTGGGCTTTTCGCTAGACTTGTGCTGGGCATGAAAATAGCGCCCTCTGTGGCCAACGTCGATTTGATGTTGCAAATCATTGTCAACTAAGGTAGCCCCGCAACCTGTTTTCCCTTTAGGATCTCATCCACCCTCGAGGTCCTACATCATGGAACTTTTTAACTCCACAGTGACATCAACCTCAGAGACAGTGGAGCCCATCTTTCAGTTCCCTATAGGCCCAGCCTCCTTGTCTGGATCGAGTAGTGGGCCCCCATGACTCAAAGGGAAACTTGGTCCGTGTTTGCCATGTTTGGCAAAAAAACCCTGAACATCTGAACACCACCTCGATAACATGATGGCTCAAAGAAGAGATTTACAGTATGATTTAATATATTTGATGTCTGATACAAATACAACATTATGTCCTAGCGCTGTTCCATATTGACTGCATATTGACTAGGCAAATTGAAGTCTGATGTATGCAAGCACAATGTTGATTTGTAAAATATGTAATTCTACAGAACGGGTTACCATAGTGCATAGGCGTTCGGTTGATCCCGCAGCGCCAGTTCTGCTTGCCAGACGTGGCCCACCGGGCGGTTCACATTCCACGCTGGGCCCCCATTTATAGTTTGAGAATAGGTTGAGATCGTTTTGGCCCCAAGGCCTCCCGTCATTGGCTTTAAAACTGTGGTTCGAGCGCGATAACATTGCCTTCATGTCTTTGTGTTTTCAGCTTTGTGTCTTGCATCCAGAGAGGTAATGAAGAGCCGAACACTACGTCAACTCTTAGAGGTGGTTCTAGCCTTCGGGAACTACATGAATAAAGGACAGAGGGGAAATGCTTATGGATTTAAAGTTTCAAGTCTGAACAAGATTGCTGACACCAAGTCAAGCATTGACAAGTACGTTTGACATTCTAAAATAAAGTATGCCTTAATAATCTACTGGATAACTATGTAATTTAAGAACCACTGATGTAATCCATTTTAGATGACAGAATGGTATTTTTTTCATCATTAAAATGGTGTTTAAAAAAGTTATTTATAGCAGTGCTTTCCAACTACCTGGCCGGCAGGGTGCACAGATGAAAGAATAGCAAACTGACAGTACTTTCGGTTTATTTATTATCCGAGCCAGAAAAGCGGACAAAAAGGTTGGGAACCACTTATTTATAGAAACTAAGCTCATATTATACCAAGACCAATAGTGTTTGCCAGTAAACCATTTCTAATTGCCTAAGGAGAAGTTTGGCCTTTTCTGCATCTCCCACAATGCATTGCCGCCGCATATATTGAAAGTTTAGTCCCACAAACAAAGCGTCATTTGCTTTTCGTCATGCCGTGCACTAGTGGTGGGAATTCCGGCTCTTTTTAGAGAGCCGGTTCTTTTGGTTCCCAAATGGCTCCTCATAGGAAACGCAGCGAAATTTGGACTCATTTCAACTTAATTGATAGTTCAAAGGCAGCGTGTAGACTGTGCAAGGTTAAAATATCCAATATCAAATTTTAATTTATAATTTGTTGTGTGGTAATCAAAGCTTACTTACCGGTATGTTGTTTTACTGTAAATAGTTAAAAGCTTATAAATATACACAATCAGAGATTGGAACTTTTTGTTGACCTTGTTTTGAGACGGGTCTTTGTTTTTGTACTTTTTAATTTATTTTTTGTAGCACTCCATGTTGTACTCCATGTTGAGTATGTTCAGAACAATATAAATAAAGCCATATAAATAATAAATATTTGATATACTGTATTTTTTTTACATTAGTAATTCGTTTTACACATAATTTTACATCAATTTTGGTAGTAAATTAATTTAAGCAACAAAAAAAACTCAGGAGCCATTTGGGAGCCGAAAGAGCCGGCTCTTTTTAGTGAGCCGAGCCAAAAGAACCGGCTCTCTAAAAAGAGCCGCAATTCCCATCACTACTGTCAGACGAACACAGAGAAGCTCCACCCGCTATATTTATATGGCCACGGAACACTATAACCTTCCACACAAAATAGTTCCAAACAAGTAACAATCGCGTCAGTTTCAGCTTGAGTCGAGCTGTGGACAATGTTGACAGGCTTGCATGCAGTAGCCATACATTGAGCTATGGCTTCAGCAAATTTGTTCTTCGTCGTGTTATCCATTTTCTTCGCTTTGAAATTATCCATAGCTGTCTGTCTGAGACGAGGGGGCGGAGTACCACGTCAGCTGTGTGCTTGGCCATTCAGTGGTATTTCAGACTCGACGTGCTATGATGATAGCTCAGTTTACGACTGCAAAACATACAGGTAACTTTGGTCTTGTCAGTGGAACAATCTGGCAACTTTTTAAAAGTAAACTTTCCATTCATAAACTCTT
>NW_017806011.1:320957-345235 GCF_001891065.2 Hippocampus comes
CCACCATGGCTTTCAAAGTCTAAAGGAAATGAGAAAGAACACTATTGGAAGAGCACTTATGGGGGAATGGGGAAAAATGATTCATGTGCTCTCACACACCCGCCTGGTGGGGAGAACATATGTAGGGTCGAAAGTTGGATAAGCTTCCTGAACCCTGTGTCCTCCACAAAACTGAAGGGCTGGCAATCTTCAATCACCATATTGATTAATGCCTCTTCCACTGCATTCTTATTCACTGCAGTTTAACAGAGACAGAGTTAGTGATAGATGTCATTCATTTCATCTGTCACATTTGAAATACACATGGTAGGCTATGCTGTTCTTTCATTGCATGTTAAAATGCCTTACCTGGGGGTGGTTCTGTTTGAGTTGTCTCCTTATTTTCATGCAGGGCCCTATAATGCCTCAACATAGACGACGTGCTCTCTTGGTACCCAAGTTCTTTGGAACAAAGTTTACACTTCACCTTTTGAAATATCAGCAAGTAGAAGAAAGACATTAGAATGAGGGATGCACTGTGCTGTCACAATAATGTACAATATATATTCACACTGGTTATAATTTGTACCTTTTTAGGAGAGATCTGCTCAAAATGATCCCAGGCAGGGGATGTTCTCTTCTTATTCGTTGTGGGTGGTGGGGTGCGTCCAAAGCCGTCCATTGTAAAATGAATCGGAATGAGTTGAGGTTTGGAGATGCGAGTTGAGTGTCAGCGTCACCTGTGAGCTCACTATCGTCCCGGTGCGCCGAATTCATTTCGATTCACCCACGCACCTATTTGTTGGCGGTGACGTAGGAATCCCGTCTCGCGAAGCTTCGGGCGGAGCAACGCGCGTTCCGAGGCATCGGGCGTGGCCACAAGCGTAATCGACACATGCCTCGATGCGCGCTTCGCAGATTTTCTTCCGGTTTACTCGTTACACGCATCAGAGCCTCACTAATAAACTCTTAAAGTATCCGTTTTCGGTGTCTCGCGCTGCCGTGGCTGGCAAAACAAACGTGCGTGGACATGTGCAGCACGATTGTTGTTTTTTTTCTGTTTTATTTATAGAGCAACGTAACATCCGCTGTGATGTCTGCCGCATTAATCTCGCGAGAAAAAAATTAATCCCCTTAAAATTAATGCCAATAAAAACGTGCTAAACTGACAGCTCTAATATATATATATAGCAGTACTTGCTGTTGGAAGTTTATAAGGATCCAAATCTCCAATCAAACGCCTGCCTGTCTAAAATCTCTGTGTATTCCTTCATTGCTACATGATGTCAAAGTCCACTAAACGCTTCTAGTCATGTAAGCTAATCTAGATATTTACACTTCAACGTACTGTTGTTTGCAATGAGAAGTTGACGCAGCCTACTGCTATGGTTGAATGCATGCGATTGTGGGATATGTTGCTAATTTTAGCACAAAGGTCGAACCCCTCCATAAAACACATTATATATGATATCTGTATAATCAATGAAAGTGGGTCAATTTTCCATTTGTAGAAACATCACTTTGCTCAACTACATTGTCACTGTATTGGAGAAGAAGTTCCCGACGGTAATGGCCCTGAGTGAGGAATTGAAATATGTGCCAGAAGCTGCAAAAGTCAAGTAAGTACAAATCCAATTTTTTTTTTTAATCATGTGTAATGGATCGTCAACTTGTTATATCGTGTTGAAATGTAATGTAATGCTGATGTGCTTCGATATGCCACCATTATAATGACGTTTTAGTGGGAACTGAACCAATGGTGCCTGAACGAATTCAATTCTACTGCAAATTTTGTTGTTGATACCCACAAACAGGGGTGTTCTGGCCATCAGGAATTTGGGGACATTTCCATGCCGGTCGAACCGCGTTCCAGCCCCCCGTCCAGCCCCATCACTTCCATCGATGATTACACGTTGTTGCATGACAGCCGCCGTGAAACGCAAATTAAAATGTGAATTGGGGGGGTTGTTCGACACAAAAACGACACCATGAACATTAGGGGCACCTTCGTAAATTCACTCCGACGCCCATGCACTACTCTGACAGTTTGTGTGTTCAGAAAGGCTGAGTGCGCTCCTTTCATTAATTTCCGAATGCAGCATATGTCACCAATCAACAGCTCATGCATGAACTGTTTCCATCTGGACTGCCTGATGCACTGGGGCACCGTGTCCCCAGGTGGAGCTCCAAGAGCATGCACCGACAGTCTGTGCACTCTGAGTAACCGAATGGCATGTTTCAACAATGCTTGGAGTTTCCCCAACAGTCGGAGTGAAGCAATACATGCCCGGAGTATATTTTTGACTGCGCCCTTGAGTTTATCGTCCCCCAAATCCCCCAAATCACCCCCCAAATCGTCGTGGGTGTGTCCAGAAATACGCTACGAGTGTGCAGCTTCACCCAGATCGTTTGGAAACTCAGAACATTGTTCAAATGTGATATTTGGTCATTCAGAGTGTGCCAAAACGGAACCTAGTGCAAGCAGTACAAGGAGTGTAAAATGCTGCCATGCTCATAAATTAAGGTGAGTGGCGTGTGCTCTGCACCCCAGCAGCGGACGAGGACCATGAAACATCGACTAATAACTATTTTTTTCTTTTTATTTTAAAACCGCTTACCTGAACTAGAATCCCGTGTCACTTGTAGCCAAAGGTACAATCCTGATGGATTAATGCAGTTTTTAAATACTTAAATTACCATAAAAGATCCAAGGAGAAGGTGGATGGCAGTGGCAGCAAATGAATGGGGGAAGGTTGAGCAGGATCCACCACCATGTACCAGAAGATGAGAGATAGCCAGCTAGCTGAGCCAGCTACCTCGTTGGCTTGGAAAAAAATGATAATAATGCATGGACATTTTTCAGCTCCTTGCGTATGTCCAGAAAAAATATTTACATATTTTTTTTCTTTTTTAATTATTCTTGACTAAAGCAAAACTTTTTACTTTCATGACCTGGATTTGATACCTCTGATGTTGAACCCAGTACTCCACTAACAGTCTTACATATACAGTCGACATAACAGAGCATTCAGCATTTGGTGCGGAGGGTGGGTGGGGGGGTGCAAAATCAACCAACAACATTTGCAGATCCGCATAAATGTCGAAGACTGTGATTTCTTTACGAGCATGAAACTAACTTTTGATGATTGATGATGTAACTTGCTTTCTTCATCATCTTATTTTACTCCTCTCTGTTATCTTTTTAGTATGATGGAATTGGAGAAAGACATTACCAATTTGCGATCTGGTATCAAAAGCGTCGAAGCGGTAAGAGAACTTTTTTTTTGTCTCGTAGATGGTATAACAACTAGGCATGGGCCGATTACTGATTTGATGGTTTACCTGGGTTTTAAAAAGTCGGCGTGTCAAAAAAACACTAATGCTGTTGGTCATCGGTAATGAGCTGCTCTTTTCTTTTTTGAGGGGACTCGTCAGCACAGCACAATATGATTGGCTGCTTGCAGAGTTGAGTTAAGGAGCCGCCTCTTTGAAGCTTATTGCTTGCAATAACTTTTTTTTCTCCTTTGTGAACAGTTAAGCACTGAGGAGGGGATGGATGGAGGGTTTCCGAAGGAAAACAAAAAATCGGTGTAAAAGAGTATGCACCAGTGTTTACTCGTTAGCCCCAAGGACAACATAGGTAGTCCATGGGTTTCTTATAAAATAGGGTCACCAGTGATGGGACACTGTGACTTGCTCAGAACTAAAACAAAATAATGTTTATATTCACTCATTCATTTATTTAAACTTAAAATGGTACACAGTGCTTAATGTAACAAATATTCTATATTTTGTTTAAGAATAAAATAGATTGTGTACAATGGTGTAAAAATGTCATTTTTATTTACATAACTTCAAATAAGGACATTTTAGAGAAGTTGTTTTAATACTGTGACACGGCAATATTTTTGCTCATGTTTATTGTACCATCAAAATCTAATATCAGCCCATGCCTAATAACAACATACAATGCAGGTTCAGTGTGTGCGCGCACAACCAGGAGGGGCGCATTAGTGCGCACGTTCATAAAGCACACACATTAGGTAGTCATAATCAAGTCATTTTAGGGATACACGTAAGTATTCTCGAGTAAGGAATCATATTTGTGTTGTCCAATCTTTCTTTATAACAGAATTTCCTTATGTGTGTCACATAGCGAGGTGGTGGTGGACCCCAAAAAGCAGACAAGAGGGAGGAGCAGGGTGTACCTGAAGAATTGTATTAAAACATAGAGAAAACTAAATCCAAAACAAACAAAGTCCAAAGCACCAAACAAAACACATGACTGAAGATAAAACATAACAATGACCAAAACATGACTGAAACAAACATGACAGCAGCCAACAGCAACAAACAAACAATGACCCGACAATGAGTGGTCGGGAGGGAGTCCTTTTAAACGGCTAACGACATAATGACCAACAGGTGTGCAGCTGCAGGGGGAACCCGACAGTGCCACCTGTTGGTCACAAACCGATACATGTCCTTTATGAACATGCAAGTATGTTAACAAAATAAATGTGCAACAACACAAGCAATGAAATGCAAAAATATATGGTGCAAAAATCGTTTAAACACAAAAACTGCAGCATACAGTACAGGTATATGAACAAAATACAGTGTAACAAAATTAGGACTATTTGCTAGAAACGGAGACCAGTCACAGACCTGGTGGCTTTTCGTTCCACTCATTCACTGCCTCTAACTTGACATTCCCCCCGATCACCACACAAGACAACGTTGCTCAGCTGATGTCGTGCAACGAACTTTTGAAGCCAGCCACCGGGCGCTTTGAAGTCCTCAATGCCCAAAGTTAGTGCTATGGAACTCGCCTTCTCTCTTATCAGCGGTCCAGTTCGCGGAAGGTTTTTAAGCATGATAACAGGTAAAGCATTCCAGGAAACGTCCGTTTACCCGACTGTCCGTCGAGTTACAAGCAATTTACTCTTAGCAGGTAACCGGATGCATTCCACTCTCTCTTCCACAGTCATTACCCTTCCTCTTCATTTGGATGCCATGATCTACAGGATGTAAATGTAAATGAAGGAAATACAAAATTATTTGCAATTCCAGTAAAACTCATGCCAATAGAGTCACTTACATGTCGCCGTTTTGGATCCAATGAGAGTAAATAGCGACGCGGACACAGTTATTCAGCAGTATCGAGCAGGACTTGCTTGAGTTGGCGCTGCTGCAGGCTTCCGGATGGGTTCCGGGTGTATGAATTGATCGTTAATGTAATATCGTAGTCGAAATTTTAATGCATAGGTTTTTATTCCGGGTGAGGGAATTTCCGTTTGACAGAAGTCGTTGGTGGGAATATTTACTGTATTAAAAACATGGTTTAACTTTAGAGGAGTTGAGGCAGCAAGCGTGGCCATTTTTGCATATGCAAGGTTATCCTTCCATTTGGTTCTGCATTTCCAGGTTGCGGTTCTCAAACGTCAGCTGAAGCAATTGGAACTTTTATTTTCTGCAGCATTAACCTTTGGTTTGCAAACCCATTTTTCCGAGTGAAAAGTAAATGATCGCATATTGTCGTGGAGGCACCAAATTTTTGGCTACGTTTGAAAGCAGGCAGCTCACTGAGCACATGGCATGACCATCAGATGTGTGTACTGTGTACACTGCCAAGACAGGCTGTGACATGACCGTATGCAAATGATTTTTCTTCTTTGAATTTTGTTCTGATAGCAGCTGAAATAAATCCATTTACATATACAGTAGTTAAAATCTGTAAACACTGATACAATGAGACTGCCAGTATATTTTCAGTGTGTTACTGTTTATAGTGCAGTATATGTGTGTACTTCCACTTCCAGGAACTACAGTACCAGCAAAGTCAAACCTCTCTCGGCCCAAATGATAAATTTGTTCCTGTCGTCAGGCAGTTCCTCACTGTGGCATCCTTCAGCTTTTCTGAAGTTGAGGAGTCATTTGTTGAGGCAAAAGATCTGGTAAGCAAGCACCTATTCACTTCATGTTATTTTTGTAAGGATGTTGAAATTAAATAGGACATGAGAGTCTCAAGATTGAAAGAAAAATGTTAGATTTTAATATAGCATTATAATTATTTATGTTTCACTAAAACATTTTGGAATCAGTTTTTCAGGCAGCAAGGTTTGTTGAAAAACTGCATTCGACTCTGAAGTTATTTTTGTTGTTGTTTTGTTTGTTAAAGCAGCATTGGTTATGGTGAGGTTCATGCCATGTGAGGTATTATCAGAGTCACACAAATTTATGGCTCAAACAGAGTGCCAAGTGGCTTATTTGTCATTAAATTAGCAGCCAGCCATTAAGACATGCTTAAATCAATCAATCAATAAAGAAATATTGGGCCATCAAGAATGCTATTCCATTCAACATCTTTAGCCTTTGCAATTCCTTACCTATTTAAGAGGCTGCTCATTAAATTACTGCCTTCGTTGTGCAAATCAGGAATCTTCACGTAAGCCTTTACCAAAATATAAGGTGGGTGCCCAAAAATTATAATACAGTATTGAGGGAAAGTCTGTTTATTTCATCCATCTATCCATCCATTTTGTAATCCGCTTCTCCTCGCGTGGGTCGCGGGGCGTCCTGGAGCGGAGGCCAGCTGTCTTTGGGCAGTTGGCGGGGGGACACCTTGAACCGGTTGCCAGCCAATCGCAGCATTTATTTCAATCATCTGTTTCAAAAAGTGAAACTTGTTTGTGTGTCACCACACACAAAGCAAAATACGACAACTTAAAAATAAACAAATCCATGACAAAGTTCAACATTGTAGTGTAGGCTTGTTGTGTCCCTATCTTACCAGCTAATTCATACCTCTAGAGGTTTTCCCCAAACTTTAAATGAACTCAGTCTGGCTTAGTAGGCATCAGAATCATGGGGACGACTGCTGATTTGACGTCTGTGCAGAAAAATAAAATTGAAACCTTCCATAAGGAGAAAAGATGTCAATCAAAACAATTTGTGAAGAACGCCGGATGCTCGCAGATGATACATGATCAGAGGAAGGGGATAATGTGGTATGAAATGATGCGCAAGTGACAGGAATGGCCGCACCCTTGAGAAGATTGTCAAGCAAAGGTGATTCAAAAATCTGGATTAGTTTAATAAGAAGTGGACTGAGCATGGTGTCAGTACATCAAGAACCGCCACAAATAGACATTGCATACAAGGGTCAGAGCTGCAGAATTCGATGGTCCCAAGTCCTCTTTTCAGATGAAAGTAAATTTTGCATATCATTTAAAATCAAGGTCCCAGAGTCCAGAGGAAAACTGGAGAAGCACAAAAGGCAGGCTACTTAGAGTCCAATATGAGGTTTCCACAGTCAGTTGTGGTTTTGGGAGCCATGTCATTTGCTGGTATAGGCCCATTGTCTTTTATCATGTCCACAGTTAACACAGCTCTATTTACCAGAAATGACGAGTTCGGATGAGTTCATCCAAGACTTAACTAGTTAGTGTCTCCATTTAAAATGGGAAAATCAAAGGGGGCAACGGCTGCTTCAACATCTTTGATGAAACACTAAAGAAACTCATCAGTGTAGGTCAAGATATTTGACGCGATATTTATGTTTATATACTCCAGTGTGTTGGAGGAGGATGGCCTTTTTTTCCTCCGCATGTTCGTTCGACGATGAACAATTTCTTCGAAGCTTTTATTTACAGAATATTCCGGGCACCAATGAGTTACGGACAATGGCTGCAGCAGATCACAAGTGCAAAGACACAAAGGACTCACAACATATTTATATTATCAAAAGTAGGGAACCGAAGCTGTTGTGCGACATCGGGACTTTCCACAAGGCAATAAGTTTCTGTCTAAACCGATTCTAGCTGGTATCAACTGGCGCATTCCTATGCCCTGGACGTCACCACAGAGTCTCCAGTAAGCAGTTCAGCAAGGTTAACTGATGAGTTGGTGTGCTTCAAGGACACATCTGGTTACAAAACAGAGTTTCATTGCGGACGTGAGGGAGTTATACAGGCAAGACTAAATATGGGCCGAAGACACACTTCAAGTGGTACCTCGACTTTTGAAATTAATTGGTTCTGGAAGAAATTCCTTAACTCGAAAATTTTGTAAGTAGAGACGTAAATCTGTTCCAACCCCCCACCCCCCCCAACCACTCTCTCCCAAAATTCAGACATAAATGTTTTCTAATGCATAAAAAAAGCATTCAAAATATGTAACAAATACATGTTACATTTAGATTATAGCACAATAAATGACAGTTGTGCATAATGTAAAAAACAAAAAATAGAGGAAAGAATAAAAATTATGGTCATTTAACTTTTAACTGCGTCTTCATCGTTTTTTTTTCCCTCTTTAGTCCATGTTCTCTCTCAGAAGTGTTTTTTTTACTGGTGTCTTGTCATGTACTGATCCAAGGACGGTTGCTTTTGTTGGCTTTTAACAATCTTTTGAAAATGTCCAAGGCAAACATCAGCCTAGTGAGCGATCGCCGGAGTGGTGAACATTTTTTCAGGGTGATTGACATTTACGTAAATCTGTGGGAACGCCTCATGGCCCGAGGGGCGAATGACAAGAACGCTAATTCAACACTTTCTATCTACACAAGGGTGAGGTCCCTCTTAGCCAGTGGGATTCCATGATGATGCTCGGTAGTAGCCAATGGCAGAGCAGCTATAAGTATTTTGCGTTCAGGAAACTCGGAGCTGCAGGCCATACTGTATTTTTACCTTTTGTGTCTTGAAATTTCTTTTCTAACAAGAGGCAATATTTTCCTGTCGAGGCGTGTCGTAACTTGAAAATTTCATATGAAGAGACGTGCGAAAGTAGAGGTACCACTGTATAGACACACACACGCACATGCACACGCACGCACCCAAGGGGGAGGAAAACAGGCAGGTTTCAAATGGAAGAGCCAGGAGCCCCAACGTTAAAAAATGTCAAGCAAATTATAAACATCCGTCCAATGAAAAACTTTATTTCAATTAGAAAAGTGATTTGCCATTGAACAGTGTTTGTTTATATTCAAGTGTTTATTTATTGAACTCACATCGTGTTTGCACATTACATTGTTCAAGCTTGGCCAAGCGCTGCAACACTTTGGCGAAGACTCGTCCAAGCTTCAGCCTGATGAATTCTTTGGAATCTTCGACACTTTCCTCTCATCTTTCTCAGAGGCCAAACAGGCCAATGAGGACATGGCTAGACGCAAGGAGGAGGAAGAAAAACGGGCACTTCTGGAGGCCAAGGTTGGAGAACGTTATCATTGCACTGCCACTGCTGAGTTTTACCTGATCGACAAGAGTTTACATGGGATTTGAATAGATTAGACCAGTGGTCCCCAACCTTTTTTGTCCCACGGACTGGTTTAATGTCAGACAATATTTTCATGCACCGGCCTTGAAGGTGTGGCTGTTAAATACAACAAAATAATATGATATGATCTGCATGAAAACTGTGGTATTTTCTAGACAAAATAATAAGTAGGAATCATGACACGAGGAACGTCCTATCTGGCCGCCACACTCTCTGGTCGTTATGGTAACGTTTAAACGTGCCTTCAAAATAAGATATACCGCAAATACAAAGTGAATGAAAAATACGACTCACCATCGCCGCATATCATGCAGAGAGGGCTTGGTGCGTGGGAATCTCCCGTTGAGATAAATCCGTATTTTAATTCGGACCCCTGACACTGTCTATTAAATGGAGCTTTCTTTTTCTTGGAAGTCGTAGGCTCCTCTTCTGTGTCCTGGCTGGGGCTTTTCCCCTTCCCAAAGAAACGTTCAAAAGACGTTTGTTTTTTACTCATTTCGCTCGCTCCTGGGTTTCATTTTAGCGGTAACCTAAAATTGCACCTTGACCTGCGTCAAAAGTGACATACTGTAGATGGAAGTAAGAGAGAATCCGGTAATTTTTCAAAATAAAACCTCATGCAGTTTTCGAAATGAATAAAACGGAAGTAATGTAAGGGACCACTGCATTCGACCCCACCATACAGTCTACATGAAATGATAATTTATTACGCATTTTAGCACTTTGTTTTAAGACGTGATTTTGAAGAGTTTATGACTTACTTTCAAAGAGTGCAATGGTTACACTATACACAAATATTACACATGTAGTCTTATTTAATAGTGAAATAAAGTTCAATATGTCTTGTTTTTTTTTTTCTGATTTTCTCCAGATGAAGAGAGACAGGGAGCAGAAGGCAAAGAAAGTGCAAATAAATGTGAAAGGAGATGAAGGAGGTGAATTTGATGACTTGGTGTCTGCACTTCGCTCCGGTGAAGTGTTTGATAAGAATCTTTCCAGAATGATTCGCAAAAAACATCGGCGACAAGAGACTGTCAACAACAACCGGGAGAGACCAGCAACAAAACTAAACCAGTGACGTGTCACAGGGGACCTCAACATCTCAATGGGACAGTGAAAGTCCTGTTGTAGCATTACAGGATGAGACTATGTATGCATTGATATGATACCTGTATGAACAAATACTAAATACGTAACCTGTGTTGCAGTATTGGAATATAATTTGAAATTTGAGCAGACAGCACTTTTTATACATAAAAATGCATCTCAAAGTGTAAAGTCTTTTGGACCGCTTGGTTGATTCGGACCAATAGTGGTGTGGTTGGTGTGGCTCGTATTCATACCGTATTTTTTGCAAGTTCTTCTGTAAACACATCGGCGCGTGTGACGATCAATGCCCCCATTGGACAGAAATTAGGAAGGCAGCACCAATACCACAAACCCAAAAATGGCGGAAAGTATGGAATTCCTACATGCTGCACGCTTTATCTGCCCATTTCTGCTGTAATTAGAGCTGCAAAATAATTGGGATTGTCAAGAGGAGGTCATTCAATGCACGTTTTGCAACACTATTTTTCTAAATTTTGTAACAGCGTTGGCGAATCCGTTTAATTAAACAGTGTCAGTGTGAATACACCCTAGGATTGACAAATCATTTAAAACAGTGGTTTTCAAAATTTTTTTGCCACCAACCCCTTCACCGCCAGACCAACATGCCAGCCCCCTGCCACCCCCCTTCCAACAAACACCAGAATGATGATAATGTCAAATATCATTTGAATTGGTTGATTCTTCAATCACAAACGGTTTGAAGATTATGAAAAACAGTTTTAATGAACAAAAATGGTTAACATTTATTTTTCAATCACAAACACCTTGAACTGAATTTTTAGATGAGAAAATAAACATCCTTTTTTTTCACTTCAAAAATTAATCTCGAAGAGATTGAAAGAACGCCAGTGTTTTGCCAGATTTCTCAGGATGACTCTTCTTTAAATGTTCGAGGAGCCCAGACGGCTTCATTAGAAAAGTTTTTCTTACAAACCAAGCACATGGGTTGTTGTGGATTGGTCGGTGATTGTCTAAATCCATACTTCAAGTACTCCACAGAGTACAGTATTGCCCACACTTCTTTTTCGATGCTCTGGGGTTGCCATGGTTATCCCTGGAGAAAAATATGCAAATTGTTTTCAGAGGCAAAAAATTGAGTAACAATTAGAAACTACGACTGAGATCAAGCAAAAAAATGTTTGAAACAAGTGTATATAGTTTTAAAAACACAGTTGTATGGTGAGGTGTGAAAGGCTTGATAAATTATTCCTGGGACATCTTAATTTAGAGATTGGAGAGCTTAAACCCACCATACATATGTAGCTCATCGTTGACCAGAAATGTGAAACTAATTGAGTCTTCCAGAACAATGGTTTCGAAAGATTGGCGAAATATTATGACTCAAAAGCTATTGTTGTTCATCTGATAACTCAATTATTGATGTTGGTAGGATTACAAAATGGAAATCAAGAAAAAGGAACTCAAATCAGGCTAACAAACTGGTTATATACAGGCACATACATCAAGTTGCAGCGATTGGTGGAACGCTTAATTAAATCGTCCCGTTTTTGCGGCCTTTCTACCAACACCAATGTCACATTTTAATGTAATTGCTCCAACGCCCCCTTCACAAATTCAACACCCCCATCCGACTGTTTCCTCGCCAGCACCCCTTCAAAAGTTCATATTGCCCCCTGGGGGGCGGTAACACCCACTTTGAAAACCACTAATTTAAAGAAAGAGCATGTGCCAAGAAAGTACTTGATTTAATGCCCTAAATATTTTCCACTTCTTTACGTAATATTACAGTATATGTTATGTAATTTTGTAAATTAGGACAGTTCTAGAGAGTAATACTCTCATGTATTGGAATCATGTCCAAGGGCCCCATTTTGGTAGACTGACGCCTGTGCGCTCAGCGTAAAAACCAGCATTACTTGATTTTTGTGCCAGCACAAGTCTCGTCATGCATGTTTGGGGCCGTGTTGCGTGTCTGTGGGCATGCCAGTACATGACGTTGCCTCGCTCCCAACTCATCCAACAATATGGGAACAGAAAGTAGCCTACACTTAGTGTAAAAATAGGCACATTGTAATTTTTGTGCAGGGGTAATCGTCTAGTTCAATCGTAAATGGACTTTTACTGGATAGTGCTTTTTCTACCTCCGTTACTCAAAGCTCTCACGCTTTTTCTTCATTTACCGACTGATGAGCAACTGGGGGTTTGGTATCTCGCACAGACACTTTGACATGATCACATTGACTGGGGATTGAACACCCAACATCGTGTCTGTGAATTTGGTGAGACGCGCTTTGCCTCACTGGGCATTCCTACTGCTAAAAATCATGCTGAGTCAAAAGCCAAAGAATAAAAGTAAGTTTTGAGATGTGCAGAAAGGGGGCTTGGCGAACGTGCAGTGGGAGGTCATTCCAAAAAGAGGGACCAGCAATGGAAAATGTTCAATCTCCTCTCAGTCTCCGCTTAGTTCTTGGTACCTGTAATGGTGTCTGGTCTGCAGATCTGAGGCACCGGGCAGCCAGGTTGTGATGAATGCATGAATTACAGTTTCACAGTGCTCATGAGAAAGCAGAGGTTTTACTTTAGCCAGCTGCCTAAGATGAAAGAAGCTGGATTTAACAACGACACCAGTTTGCTGGTCAAGTTTACAATCACTGTCCAGTTTAAGACCCAAGTTTGAGACTGTTGACTTAAGATAAGGAGACAGGGGCCTCAGGTCTACAGGATGGGCTGTACAAGGGCCACTGGCACCAAACACAATCACTTCTGTCTTCTTTTCATTGAAATTCAAGACATTTAGTGCCATCCACGTCTTAATTTCCTCCATGCAAGATAAATGTGGCCTCAATGAGAGCCTCTTTTTTGCTCAGTGGGACATAGATCTGACAGTCATCAGTGGAAGGAAATACCCTGTTTCCTTAAGATGTAACCCAATGGGGGTATATACAGTGAGAAAAGTAGAGGCCCCAGAAGTGAGCCCTGTGGAACACCATACGACAGTGGGGTAGTCCGTGACTCAGAGCAGCCAAGGCTGACACAAAAGGTTCTGTCAGCTCAAGAGCGCTACCGCCAATGCCCACCAAGTGCTGCAAACGAGTCAATGGAATACTGTGATCGACTATATCAAATGCTGCAGTTAAATCCAATAAAACCCAGACACACATAGTCTCCAGTGTCATTTGCCAGGAGAATGTCATTAGAAACACATAACAGGGCTGACTCTGTGTAATGAATCATCTTGAAACTGGAAGACCGCCAACATGTTTTGTTCATCCAAGAACGATTTTAACTCCATGTTCACCACTTTTTCCAGAATTTTTTTAAATGAAAGGCGGTTTGGAAACAGGCCTAAAATTTGACAGTACATCTTGATTAAGGCCAGGTTTCTTGAGCAAGTGTTGCACCACAACATGTTTCAACTGTTGCGGAACTATACCAGAAGAGAGGCTGCTGTTGATAATGGCCAAGACCGATCTACCAATACTCGGGAGAACCTCCTGAAAGAAATGTGGAGGAACAGAGTTACAAGAGGAGCCAGATGGTTTAGTCTGGCAAACCACATCCTCTAAAAGTGTCAAGGACACAGCTTCAAAAGAATTTAACACACCTGAACACGGAACATGGACAGAGGAGTCAAATGTGGTACTGTATTTGAAACAAGAGTCCTAGCTGTGGAAACCTCATCAATGAAAAACTGAAGGAATGTTTTGCACATTTTGGGTAAAGATTCTGAGCAAGTTGACTGAGGGGGTTTGAGTCAGAATTAATT
Organism: Hippocampus comes; assembly: GCF_001891065.2. Taxonomy (NCBI): domain Eukaryota; kingdom Metazoa; phylum Chordata; class Actinopteri; order Syngnathiformes; family Syngnathidae; genus Hippocampus; species Hippocampus comes. The sequence continues at coordinate 335,050 of NW_017806011.1, forward strand.
TTAAATCATACACGTGGCTTTTGACAGTCAGCCTGAATTATATTTGATAAACATTCTTTCTGGCCTCTTTAACTGTGATCTGGTAGTTACGCCAGCAGTGTTTCCAGATTTGATGAGACATGCAGCTTGTCTTTTTTCCACTTATGTTCGGCTTTACGACACTCCTGCTTAGCTGTGCGAGTTCTGTCGTGAAACCAAGGCTCAGGTTTCGACAGCACAGTTTTTAAAGCAACAACCGAATCCAGTATAACATGGCAGGATGAGTTGAACCAAGAGGTGAGTTCCTCTGTGTTAGATGAGGCACGCAAAGGTTATGAGAGGCATCAGAGAGCCGACTAGCAGAGGGTTAAAAAAAAAAAAAAAAAAAAAAAAAGCAATTTTTCCAAGACTTCCAAGTTTGATACCCATAGACCATAAGCAAGAGCTAGGTCTAAAATTTGTCCTTGTTCATGTGTCGGGCTGGTCACATATTGCACAAAAGTAAGAGACCTTCGTGCAGGGGGCAGGAACCTATGGCTCGCGAGCCATGTGTGACTCTTTGATGATTGCATCTGGCTCGCAGATAAAATAAAATATTTTCACTTGTTGAATCCATCCATCGATTTTTCACTGCTCATGTCCATGATATTGGCCTATGTTGGCCGTTGCTCGGTAAACAAGTGAACACCTCCTTTTGAAACAGTCTGCTCGGCCATTAGCTCAAAGCCAAACCTTTGACAAAGCAGATGGTGAAAAGAAAAAAAAAAAGACTAGTATGATACACTTTCGGGCGAATAGACCGAAGAATTCGCCTTTGTGGAGAGAGCAGGTTCTGCGGTGTGTCTAATTTGCAATGACAAAATTGCATGCACCTTTGAACGTGCCATGCTACGTTCGCATCAAAATACCCTGTGGGGGACAGCACGAAGAAAGCATGCAAGCTACTGAGCAGCGTGCAAGCGAGCCAGCAGCAACTCCGCATTTGGACCCGGCAAGGTGACTATAATTCCGCGAGCTTTGCCGGATCTTTAGCAATAATGAGGAAGACCTGATACTGGGAGGAGGCAGCGAGCTTCTCGTAATCAGTTGTATAGAAGCTGGTTGCAAGGCATAGGTAGGCAATAAAGTAGTCACCAGTCGAGAAGTGAGTTAACCTTGGCAGCAATGTTGCCAAAATCAATATTTGCACCCAATGGGAAACACATTCAGCAGGCTCCCCTGCGACCCTGTTCAGGAAAAAGTGACATTGATAATGGATGAATGGATGTAGCTGGGGTGGCCCGGTGGTCGAGTAGTTATCGCGTCGACCTCACAGTGCAGAGGTACCGGATTCAATTCCAGCTCGAGCCTTCCTGTGTGGAGTTTGCATGTTCTCCCCGTGCCTGCATGGGTTTCCTCCGGGTACTGTGGTTTCCTCCCACATTCCAAAAAAAACGTGCATAGCCGGCTAATGGAACACACTAAAATTTAGAGTGTTCCATTAGCCTGACACCAAGGGACAATTTCGATTCTAAATTGTCCTTTGGTGTCAGTGTGAACGTGAATGGTTATTCGTCTCTGTGTGCCCTGGCAACCGGTTCAGGGTGTCCCCCACCTACTGCCCGAAAACAGCTGGGATAGGTTCCAGCAACCCACCGCGATCCCTGTGAGAATAAAGCGGATCGGAAAATGGATTGATGGATGGATGGATCTAGTGTGTCTTTTAAATGGCAAAGCAATAAGTAGCCCCTCCTTGATGGTCATGTCTTCAAAAACCATCATGATGAAAACACATACTTGTGTCACATCCACCATAACACTTGAAAGGGAAAAGCACTCCCATCTGTCAATATCCTTCCACAGTTGCTCCTCTACATCCACAGACAGTCCCTCAAATCGCCTTGCAGTGGTGTTACGGGAAAAGTTGCACTTCTTTCATGGCCTTTACAATCTTATCTTTCTTTTCAACTTTTTCAGGGACAGTGGTTACTACAGTGGACAGCTTATCAGGTTATCACATGACAGGGTGCATGAAAAGGTTAAAGTATTCAAAAAAGGCTATCAGCTGCCTCGAGAAAGGCTTCTTTAACAATATAGCCATCTTTGAATGGCTACTTGCGTTTAGCAGCGATGGAAGTTAAACGATAGGAAGCACTAGTCCTGGCTTTACCGTTGGTCATCATTTCCTGCAAATTTCCAGCTGTGCTGTCAAATCCCACACTTTTGCAGAGCGTAAATATGCGGTTTTTGTCGGTACCTCCTCCTCGTAGCTCCCGCGTGGCATTTTAAAGTGCTACTCGAGATTTCCTTTTTTCGCCATTGCCACTCTTGCCTTGCAGATTAAACAGATGGGTTTTGAATTATAAAAAATAAATGCCTAAAAATCTTCCTCCCACTCTGGGCGAAAATGGTAGGATTTGACTCTTCTTTTCGCCTTGTTAATGTTAATGCGTAATGGCTCTGATCGCTGCAATTGCACTCACAACTTAGTAAAAGGAGACTTACTTTATTTATTTATTTACGCTCCTTTTTGAGGGTGTGGGGGGAGGGTTAAACTAATTTAGGATGCAGTGTACACTAACACAAAAGTATATAATATTTAATAACACGCACATAGACAGACAACTTTTTTTTCCGATTTCTCCCTATAGCCTTCGTGATTGACCAGTCTCCAGGCTACCATTGGGTGGACACCCCTGGTCAATACTAGTATGTATTAGGTTCTACTTTTGAAGCTGATCGTGCTTACACATCCTACTTTAAAATGACCTCTTCTGATATATTACAAATTATAGAAGGAATTCAACGGTCCAAATATAAAAGTAAATGTATAATGAAAAGTGTCTTTGGAATTGCACTGAATAAAACCATTTATTAATATGGTGTACTGTACACTCATTTCATGTCAGAAATGTATAGTTGTCTAATCTTGCCAAAGGACAAGCGAACCAATATGTTGGTTGTTCTGTTTGTTTTGCATTGCCTCACACATTCAAATTAGCACCAAGATTTACCAAATAGGTAGCACAGTGTGGGTAGCACGCCTTCATTTCAAGAGATTTGGATTCTGGTCGCGTTTACATCAATTTTCATCTGGGTGTACTTGTTTCCTCCTACATCCAAGTATGGCGAGAGGCCTCCAGGATCGGAAAGATCGTTCACTTCAAAAAATGTGTCGGCTTTGGATGACACCCAGAGGACAGTTGTTGTAATTGCATGCGCGCGACGTCAGTTTCACACGGCTCTTCTGTCATTCTTGCCGGCTGGATAAAACTCCAACCCGAACGTTCACATCCACACATTAGCGCGTATGCAGACCCAATTCATACAGACAGTTACATTCTGACTGTAGTTACTGTTTTTTTTTCTATTTCATTGTGAAAATGTGTGTGTAATTGATATTCTATCCATTGATGATCTGAAGAACTGATCATCACGAGGGTGGCGGGCATACTGGAGCCTATCCCAGCTGTCATCGGGCAGAAGGCGGCGGACACCCTGAACTTATTGCCCGCCAATTGCAACCATACCCACTCTCAGTGTCACACAGATGGAGAATTTTGAGTGTTCCATTCACCTGGCATGCATGTTTTTGGAAGGTGGGAGAAAACCCACACTTGCACTTGAGTGCTTTTTGATTTACTAGGTGAGGTGTGTGCATTTGTTTCCTCAGTCATGCTGGCACTATAGAATCAGTGGCAGGTGAAAGATTTACAATGGAGAGCAGTGACACAATTAGTGTTTATCAGTCAACAGGAGTCTACAGGAGTGCTTTATACAACCATCACAGTGACAGATAGGGAGAACGTTCCAGATCTACAATACCCAGTTATCTAGAATTATTCGATAGCTTTCTCCACACTATTGATTAATCCTTGTGATCATACAAAGCTCAGAGTATATCTCAGAGAAGATCATTCTTCAGTGCTTGAAACACAGCTGGAGCATGAGTGAGATCAAAAGGCATGACCAACTTTTCAAAGTGGCCAAGGACAATCACAAATGCTGTTTTCCACCAGTCAGTGTATCACGTGCATTCAGGGGAGGCAGGTGAGGCTGTGCAGCGCCCCCAGCCCCATGAAAGGAAAAAGAAACGAAATCATAATATAACACAAGAAGTAAGATTTGTCCGATGGACTATGATTTTTGTGTGGTGCAATAAATAAACAAATGTCTTTTCCGCTTTTCCTACCTTTCATTCAACGAGTGAGACTGTGTGGACCCAGAAGGGATTTTGTGACTTGAAACTTCCCAACGATCAACTGACGCGCCGTCTGCGTCCCGTGCTCGGAATGGTTCATTTTTTTTCCCCACTCGCCGTTGAGTCGTCCTAAATTACGTTCTGTCGCTGCGGTGAATCGTTCGTCTTGTATGTTTTGATGAAATTGTCAATCAATTTAGTTATCGTATCGACGACTGACTTCTATTTTTGTTTTCGTTTAAAAAAGTATGATGAAAAGAATGACGAACATATTCAGTCAAAGAAATTGAATTTTTTTTTTTTTTTTTAAAAGATCTCCCCAAAAACCAGCAAACTTGGCCTTATTTTAAATATTTACATTTTCTTGCTACTACGTTGTTCACCAGAATGGAATCAATTGAAACAATTTAAGGTTTGAAAAACAACATTCAAAAAATCAATTTTGACCTTATTTGAGGCTAATCTTTTTCGGGTTCATATTTTTCTACCCTGTTCCGGGAAAGTAGTGCCTCACCAGTCGCGAATCTCACCATAAATTACTGACAAGGTCAATAATCAGACAAGGCATGATAGAAGTCAGTGTCGTTAAATGCACGGGAGCTTGATTGCGAGACGAGACACAGGTGCACCGCTGAAGGGTCACACCCAACACTCCACCTGTTGCTGAAAACAAAAACAAAATAGAGCAGAACATGACAAATGTGACCCTTGATCATCAAAAATTTAACCTGCTCGCATTCTGCTCTTAATAGCCACATTAAAATGGTCAACAAAATACAGATGGTGGAGCTATTAGTAAATTATCGTTGAATTTTACCCCAGTATAGCACTCTGTCATGATCCTGGTACTTGACTAAACAAGTGTGACAACAAGCTTTGCAGAAACAGGTCAAGTTGTTTGACAACTAATAAAGAATTTGCCATTCCACACCACTCAATCATTTCAGAACCAAACGCATTAATTTCATTCCTTCACATATTTCTCAAAACGACAGCTGAAGTCCAGTGCGGCAACAACAGGATGTCACAATCAAAAGTAATTCCATATAAAACCTAAGGGGGCGGTAATGCAGCATTGTAGATGTGAACCGAACATGAAGAAGAGTTAGTCGCTTCTGATGTTTCTTCCTGCTGTCGCTGAAACACCTAAGACAGCACCGTTTACAAATAAGCTTTAACTTGAACACCGTCGATATTTGTTGGAGTGTTGTCTGCTCTCCGATCATGGTGGAGCCTCCAGCTGGTAACCAGTTTGAAGACATCCAGTATGAAGACATCCAAGTCGAAGCGGTAAACGTTCACTTTTGGAGCTTGAAAGGAGTTGGGCGGAGATGACATTGATTCATGTGTTTATCTTTTATTTGTAGTGATGAAACTAAGAGACTTCTATTGAAAAGATGCTCATCCTGTTAAAGTACAGTACGACCAAATGAGTAATGCAACGCTATAAACAAATTAGCCTACACTCGTTAAATCTCCGTCGGGGGGGAAAATAAATAAATAAAACACACACACACACACACACACACACACACACACACACACACACACACACACACACACACACACATATTGTAATGCTTTTTATGTTGTTATTCTATTTATTTATTTATTTTTTTACTTTTGAGGCTTTCCACAGTTTGTCATGTGGTCGTACCATGCCAGATCAATGTCATAAGTGAAGTTATTGATACATTTTTGATGGTTAACGCACTTATGAGGGCTGAGGCCAGGTAAACAACAGTGAGGAATAAATTTGGGGACGATTTGTCAGAAACTTCAGATGGCACAGAATATAATTAAGACCAAGAAAGGAATCCAATGATGGAAGAGTAAAATGTGCTGAGTTTGCTGACACATTCTAATCCAAGAGTAGCAACCTATCCTCGTCTTCACCCCCATCCCATTTGTGTTTGAATGTATCTGTGAATGGGTGAATGTGGGGCTTTGTAAAGCATTTTGGGTACCGAATGATGTCGATAAAGTGCTCTTATGAGTGCCCTCCATTTATTATTGATTTTTCAGAAACCAAGTATGCTTTCAAATATCACCAGTAGGACTCCAGGACTCAAAAAATATGCTGTATCCCGGACTGATCTGATGACATCAAGTTTTTGCTTTGAGCTCTTCAACATTTCAATATAACCATTGTGGTAAACTTGAAAGAGACACACATTTACCAAGTCATTTGGAAGTTTCTAACCCAGGATTATATCAACACATGCATTGGACTTTTGATGTCCAAAATAAAAATCTACAAGCAGTTAGTGGATGTAGAGTCTGGTCGGACAGTTTTACATTCGACCGTGTCATTCCAAAAATTTCACGTCACGGATGACTGACTTTAATACCTGGCATACAAGACCAGGCGGTTGTCAACAAAACAAACTGACAGCAATCACAGAAGTGTGAAACATCTGCCACTCATTTATAACCAAGTCCAAACTTGCGCTACACTGCCCAGTCAAGCAATATATGCCAAGCAAGCTATATAAATATGACATAAGGCCATGGGTAATGTGCAACGGCAAATTGTGTTTTTTTTTGGGGGGGGGGGAGATTCCAAATGGTGTTCCTGAAAAGACCCAAGGGAAGCAAACGTTGCTGGAGATATATGCAGTTGGCAACAGGCACAACGTAATGATTTGAATATTTCACCAAACAAGTCCAAATGTTCTATTACTCACGAGAACTTCATTAAAATATCAAACACAACTTGTAGTGATCAGATCAAAGATTTCAGTTTTTATGGAGTTACTTAGTGGAATGATCATTTATGACTGGAAGCACAAAATAGTTTAAATTAACACCACACGTGGGTTAAGGTAAAGTGGCGTTGTTTGCCCCTCTGTATTTGAGCATGACATTGAAATATACTGTGTATTTTGTTAACCTTAACTACACATTCAGAGGTGAGTAGAGTACAGTAGCCCCCAAAAAAGTTACTTAAATAAGAGAAATGTTACTTGAGAAGAGGAGTATGCGAGTCTGGTCCTTGAGAGCCGCTGTCCTGCCTGTTTTAGAAGCTTCCCTTTTCCTGATGAGCTGATCATTCGAATCATGTATGTTGGAAGAGGGAAACTTTAAAACAAACAAGAGAGCGGCTCTCGAGGACCGGAGTTGCCGACCCCTCTTTAGAATGATGTGTCTCAAGTGAATGTAAAAAGGGGTCCTTCAAAATAAGTACTTCAAAAAGTATTCAGGCCCACCTGGCCTATTAAGCACCGGGGGTTAAGCCCGTAGTAAGTAGAAAAGTGACATGATAGATTGTTTTCCATTGCAGGATGATATGTATCATCCTATCGCCCACCTTGAGATTTACTTAGCAATGAAAGTCATTTAGATGTGAGATCTTATACAGTCTTCATGTGGTGACTTTGGCCACGAGTCATTCTTTTGATAGGCTCTTTTGGTGAGAACAATGAGAATCGCTTCTCAGCTGTTTGATATTTCATTTGATTTATTTATTTATTTTTCGCCTTTTGGTGTGCAAATTGCCCCAGCTGTCTTCACATGTCACCTGTGTCTAAATGACATGCCCAGACTTTGGATGATAAGAATGATATGGCAAGCCTTTTAAATTCTGAATCGTTGCAAGTTGATATGAAAATAATATTTGTGAGGCCTCACTTAGGAAGATTTGAATATCACAGTCATGAATACTCCAGGCTTCTGTGTATTTTTATTTGTTTTTAGAAATATAAAACGGTACTTTTGCCATCAAAAGTTCCAGATGTTCTTTGTCACACAGTAGCCTACTTTGAGGTGAGGGGAAAATGAGTAGACCTTCAAAGCTATGGAGCACCATACTGATCATGTTATTTTTTTTAGAGACCTTAATGCACTGTAAGCTAGAATTTCATATTGAGATTTATGATTTATTTTTCTTGTGATTTTTACATAAAGAATGCAGTTGTCAGATGCACAAAGTAAATTCTAAGTAAACACTAAACAGATGAACAAAAGGAAATTGTTTTGGGGATTTATTGAATAGATACAATTATTTTGTGGAGGGGAGAGGAAGAGGGAGGGCTATAACTATCGAAGCAATCTAGTTAAATGTAAAAAATATAAGGTACACTTTTAGAAAATGATGGTTCTCCAAAGCTTTGGGGTGGAATTTATTAGTGAATGTCAGGGGTCGGCAACGTGGTGGGCGAGTGGTTAGCACTTTGACCTCACACTGCAGAGGTGCAGGGTTTGAGTCAGGCTCCAGCCTCCTTGTGTGGAGTTAACATGTCCTCCCTGTGCCTGCGTGGGTTTTCTCCGGGTACTCTGGTTTCCTCCCACATTCCAAAAACATGCGTGGCAGTTAATGGAACATTCTAAATTGTCCCTCGGTGTAAGTGTGAGTTTGAATGGTCGTTTGTCTATGTGTGCCATGCAAGTGGCTGGCAACCGGTTCAGGCTGCCCGAAGACAGACCCGTTTTCAGAATACAGGTATTGAAGTCTTGAAAATAGTAACGATTCGTACTTGTAGCTATGCACAGAACCTACTTAAAATATTACTTTCTCTGAATTTCATTACAAATCTATAATTATAGTAACAGTGTTATGCTTTCATTACAATGATATAAAATAATCATAGTTCTGAAGAAGGTGGTCGACTGATTAGCACGCCGGCCTCACGATGCAGAGGCGCAGGGTTCGATTCCAGCTCCGGCCTCCCTGTGTGGAGTTTGCATGTTCTCCCGGGCCTGCGTTGGTTTTCTCCAACATTCCAAAAACATGCATGGCAGGCTGATTGAACACTCTAAATTGTCCCTATATGTGAGTGTGAGCGCTGATGGTTGTTCGTTCGTCTCTGTGTGCCCGGCTGGCAACCAGTTCAGGATGTCCACCGCCTACTGCCCGAAGACAGCTGGGATAGGCTCCAGAGCGCCCGCGACTATTGTGAGGTTCAGCTGATCAGATAATGGATGGATGGATGGGCGGATATTTATGAAGAAAACCTCTGCCATGGTTTCTTACAAACACTTAGGCCCCACTATGCTCTTTTAATTTTTAATGTTGCTCTTTTTTTTTTTTTTTTTTGCTGTTACTTGCTGTACTGTAAACAGTTTGAGAACCACTGGTGTATACAGTGTGATGATATTTTTTTTTTGTCATTTCCTATGTACTGTGATTGCAATTCCTCAGTTTTGGATGTTTTTTATGCAAATAAAAATTATACTACCGTAAATTCCGGGCTACAGACCGCACCTGATTAAGAGCCGCATGTTCAGATTTATGAAGAAAAATCAATTTTGTAATTACAGTATATGCGCCGCACCATATTATAAACTGCTGGCCAATGAGTAGGCGGGGGTTTGCTTCTGCGTCCCTGCCGCCTGGAGCACCTCCGGGTGAGGCTGCAGCCGCGGTCCCCCGCTGAACCCCCGCAGAAAAAAGCGCAACAATTTCTCAAGGTTAAAATAATCTCCATTTTTTTATGAGCATGATAAATGAATTTGCACCACAAAACTACGCTGAAACACATAATAAGAGGCCAGACAAAGAAGATCTTGATGTGCATTTGCGTAATTACGAGGAGAAATACTGCAGCCCACTAGGCTTTAAATAGAATAATCATACATGGCAATTTTCCGCGGATCCGCGGAAATCCGCCGTTTTATTTCTTAAATTGATCATTTTTGTGAATCGTCTAAATCCGTTGAGAAAATTTTAGGGGCGGTCAGGTACCTTATCGTCGAGTTTTCACGAGCTCTCCCGAACAGTCTCTCCGTTTTCCGTTTGTAAACAGCCCTGCGATTGGACGTGTATGAAAGCTTCAACTAATCAGATCACTGAAGGCATTATTTGTTGCGGAAGTCTTAGCTCGATTATAAACGGCCCAGCGATTGGTTAACTACAAGCGATTGGACCAATCAAATTGCATGTAACATATTGTTTTACCTGATTCATGGCGGCCTGTTCGTCTCGCAAATTCATTGTTCTGGGATCGTTTTGAGCGGAATTATGAAAATTTTGACGAAAGATCAGGAGTCTTTAATCCTAGAAATTGACTCAAATGTCAAGAATAAATT
>NW_017806011.1:346141-380355 GCF_001891065.2 Hippocampus comes
TATGACGGAGGAGTCACCTTTTTTATTTCCAGTCCGAGTGAGGGACAAATCAAATGTGAATGGGTCTTTTTGGTTGTCTTTTTGCACTGGCTCAGTTCTTCTTGCCGGAGCCTCCACCTTCGCACCATCGACTCCTCTATCCCAAGATTACGGGCAGCAGCTCGATTTCCTTCTTTAACTGCCAGAGTGATCGCTTTTAGTTTAAAAGCTGCATCATATGCTTTTCGTCTGGTATTCTCCATGTTGATCAGGGTTAGAAGAAAGACTGAAATAAAGAAGTTGTGATTACCGGTAATTATACAATTTCATTGGACCCCTGTGTACTACTCATTCATTTTATTGGTCGACTGTTGCCAGGTAACACATTTTACCCCGCTACGGCGAGAAGAGCGGAAGTTGTGATTAGTCATACAATCTCATTGGACCTCAGTGAACTACTCATTCATTTTATTGGTCCATGTTTTTCCCATGATGGAAAAAAAAATAATGAAAAAGCCGCTTCATATTACAAGTTGCAGTGTTGAAAGTGTGGAAAAAAAAGTAGCGGCTTGTAATCCGGAATTTACGGTAAGTTATCACCATAGTAAGAAATACAGTGATCTGTATTTCTGTATTAGTATTGTATTCAGTACTGTATTCCATATACAGTCAAATCTCGGTTTTCGAACATCGCTGTTCTCGACCAAATCGGTTTTCGACCAAAGATTTCGAGTTTTTTATGCCTCGGATTACGACCGAAAATCGGTTCTAGACCAAACTGAGCAAACTTGAATGCGCTACTTGACTCCTGTCACCTTCCTTACACAAGGAAGTGACGCTTCCTCGGGTAGACGAGTAAGTGACGCTTCCTCGTGTAGCGTTCCATTGTCAGCAGACGTGTTAAAGATTTTTTTAAAAAGCATCGTGTTTGTTGACATCTACGCAAATCGGACTGTTATTTCTGCATTGTGTATCAGACCCTAATCATGGCACCAAAGAAAGCAAGTGGAAGTAGTAAAGCTGGCTGAAAAAAATAGGAAATCGTGCGCAAAACTATTGAATTTAAGATAGATTTGATAGCGAAATATGAATCAAGTGTACACGTGTCTCTGTTGGCTAAGGAGTTCGGCATGCCAAAATCGACGATTAGCAGCATCCTAAAAAAGAAAGACCATCTTAAAGTCACTGATGTGGCTAAAGAATCTCATGTGTTTAGCAAAGAAAGGCCACAAATATTAGAGGAGGTGGAGAAACTTTTGCTTATTTTCATAAATGAGAAACAGCTAGCAGGGGACAGTCTTAGCCAAGATACGATTTGTGGCAAAGCAAGACAATTGTATGGAGATTTGATAAAAAAGGATCCTAGCATTGCTCCTGAAGAGTTTGATTTTAAAGCAAGTAGAGGATGGTTCGAAAAGTTTAGGAAAGGAAGTAGGATACACTCCATGATTCGTCATGTGGAAGCAGCCAGTTCAGTCAAAGAAGCTGCCGAAAAGTTTGCCCCAAGAGGGTCGTTGCAGGGTTGATACTTGGTTGTTGCAGATTTGCAACAACCAAGTACAGTCAAACCTTGGTTTTTGAACGTCTCTGTTCTCGACCAAATCATTTTTCGACCAAAAATTTCAAGTTTTTTATGCCTCGGATGGCGACCGAATTTCGGTTCTCGAACAAACTGAGCGCACTTGAATGCGTCACTTGACTCCTCTCGCCTTGCTTACACGAGGAAGTGACGCTTCCTCGTGTAGCGTTCCATTGTGAACAGACATGTTCAATAAAGATGTTTTTATTAAAAAGAGCGTGGTTTCGGTTTTCGAACAAGTCGGTTTTCGAACAGCCTTCTGGAATGGATTATGTTCGAAAACCGAGTTTTGACTGTATCAGATTTTACCTGTTACCAGAACTTAATTTGAGCCTCAAGACAAGAGGGGTAAAGTTGAGTTTGAAAATCTCATCAAGGCCGAGGAATATCTTCCCCAGCACATTTTTAATATGGATGAGACTGGACTTGTGTGGATGAAGCGGTTCAGAAAATGGATGGAGGGATGTTACCTCGTACCGTAGCGTAGGGTTGCAGAGAGAGAGTCCATAGTTACAGCCGTGACTTTCGGGTTTATTCGTTGAAGGTGTAAAATAATGTATTCTACAATAGTCACGATGTGTGAGAGAGAGAGAGAGAGAGAGAGAGAGAGAGAGAGAGAGAGAGAGATGTTGAATTTTTGTTGCAATGTTAATGTTCGTTAAAATTGGTAAAAATAAAACATACAAAATGTTTGTACAGTTTGTTTGTGTAGTATTGTACATATTACCTGCTCTCTTATTACATGTATACACAGTTTATGGTGTAAAATAGTAAAGAAAATGCTTTAAAAAAAGTTGTTTTCTCGACTTGGAATGGATTAAAATTTATTACATTGATTTAAATGGGAAACATGGTTTCGGTTTTAGAACACATCGGTTTTGGAACAGTCTTCTGGAACGGATTATGGTCGAAAACCGAGGTATGACTGTATATACTTATATAACGTATGACCACATACCGATAAGTACTGTATTCAGAAATGTTTGGCTTGTTACAAACAAGCTGTTATAAACAAGCCATACACGAAGTCTATTCGTGTATGGCTTGTTTATAACAGCCCTCCAATATGGCCGCCGGTAGTGCATTGTGGGTAATTGCTAAAAGGACGGAGCCCTCTATACCGAATGACTCAGAGATTTTGTACATACCTATACGCATGATTGGTTCCCGATGCGACCGATGACAGCACGAGTGGATTTATTGAGCTGATTGGCTGCACATCTTCCCGGCCTTGTCCAGCAACTTCCCTTGTGTCTCGTCAGGCTGTTGACTCTGATCGGTGTGTCTGGTCACTCTGCTAACTCTCGCTCGCCTGCCTCTCTCTGGCATAATTTCTTCTGTTGTGTTTGCTATGTGCGCGCGGGGAAGGGTGGGGGGGGCTGAGATTGGTCTTGTACGAAAAAAGCAGCACGTGTCTCTTCGCCTCCTCCTCATCAATACCGATTAATTGTCTCATCATAAACTCATCGGCTGTGCGGCGATAGCTGGCCAGGAGCTAGCTGGAAGCTAACGGCAGCCACGCTGTCAGAGCGCCACTAACACAAGTCTCTTTGTCTCTCTCAGAAGGCAAGGCTGCTGAATGTTAATGACTCTATAAGGTTTTATAATTAAATATTGTCTCAAATATGTAAAGTACAATCACTGTTTACATGTTTTAAACATGCTGGTACCCACATACACTTACACATAAATTCCTAGGGGGGGTGGAAGCCAACCCTCCTTCACAATTTTTCTCTTATTGCAGCAGGGTCCCAGCCCCATTAACAGTGATAAGTGAGGGAACACTGTAAAAATTAAAATGTTTCACTCTGTGTAGTGAATCTATATGACTTTCAATTATTTTTTAAAGTTTTCTACAATGTAATTTCTTGAAAAGCACCTGAGCTGTTGTGGTTTTCCCTACAGGCTGTTGGCAGGGGTACCTTTGGCGTTGTCTTCAAAGCGGTATGGAAAGGGAAGGATGTGGCAATCAAGACCATTGAGAGCGACAGTGAAAGAAAAGCTTTCCTTGTTGAGGTACGTCAAACTTGTGATCCGAGCTGCGATACAAGCCTCCAGAGGTGGGCACGTCACTGAATTTTTTCGGTCCACCGTTTGTTTTTTGCCAGCAGACGGGCACAATGTCCATCATCGTTAGTCCATCGTCATTTCAAGTCAAACCAAAACATTTATCGTTATTTTAACCGCGCACCGCCATCGCTTACTGATAATTTGTTACCACTGCTTTAGGAGATCACATGCATTTGGAGCATAAGCAGTGTATCTCCAACCACACTTCGTACCGTGAAGACTAACACAAAGATCTTCCATAATATTTAAAATCAATACTGACAATCATCTCTTTGACTCAAACATTCAGGACAGAAACAAAATGTTTGCACCTTGTAACCCAGTAGATAAAGTAAAGAAAAAATTCCATCACACTTCCTCACGCCTCTCTCTCTCTCTCTCTCTCTCTCTCTCTCTCTCTCTCTCTCTCTCTCTCTCATTTACATCCAGGATTTAACACAAAACCACAAACCATAAGTGTTTATATCATTGGTCACAGCATAATTGCATTAGCTATTCCTCAGGATTTTTGGAAGACAAGAAAAAAAAAAATTTTAGAACATGTATTGCTATTTTTGGTATTCATATTGTCAGAAAAATTTCAATCGGATAGGTGAAGAAGCGAAAGGAAAAAGACCCAATAAAAAATAGCAATGTGTGATGATTTTTTTTCCCCTTGTTTTCCAAAAATATTGAAATATGACTTTTTAGCAATGACGCTGTGTGACCGGCCATATGCAAATAAATACATATGCACAAAATATTTGACTAAAACACAGCCAATCAAAGGTAATAAAAGTGGCTGAGGCTCTGCAAAGTTGTGAAGCGCAACAATGTTGATTTTTGAGTTTAATTTTTATCCCACTTGAAAAGTGCACATTTTGTGGTGAAAGTAATTCTGTCACGTGCACGGTGCATTTGTGACACACGACGATGACATGACGTCATCTTTAGCAGACGCCATCAAATGCATGTAAACAGAGGAGCGAGCAATGTACATTTAGAGGAATGAGACGAGCCCTTAGTCAATGAAGTCCACTTGGAGCAAACATTCACCCCCACGAACAACCATGTGAGACGCCTGCCGTGCGATCCCATCAGTCATTAGTGAAACGGGAGTCGAAAGTCCGTCAAAAACTGACCGAGTTACTGATGGTTCCAGCAATGAACAAAAACCCTCTTCTTACGATGCTCAGTCCATCATTTTACTTTTAAGCTTCCCATATTCAGTCAGTAAAACATCTGTCTTTCATTGACGGATAGATGGACCTTCTGTCGGTGCTGCCCACCCCTGAAAGCCACTGTAATCCACTAAAAAAAACCCCCACCATTTTTCAGAAACAGAAAGAAGAAACACATAATCTGTGAGATGAGTACTTAAGAGAAACATCAGAATTTTCTGTCTGCCTCTTTTTGTCTTCATGCAGCTTCGCCAGCTCTCAAGAGTGAATCACCCAAACATTGTTAAACTGTATGGTTCATGTGACAATCCTGTAAGTATGCAACAATTATCACCTTGTTGTTTAAAAAATAAATCAGTTTATTGATTCACAAGAGGGAATTCTTAAAACATTCAAAATGTATTTTTCTTCATTCTATAAAAATGCAATCAATGGCATCTGATTACCTGAAAAAGGTTTAAATTGATAAAGTGTAATAAACAATGATATACCCTTTATGCTGCCATATTTTGACAGGTTTACATAATCGCAGTGAGGTGTTCCATGATGTAACACGCTCCTGTTAATGTTGTACTTTCCTGGTCTATGTGCCTCGAAAATGCCATATGGCGTCAAATATTGCCATAATTTGGATGGCACTCCGAACTATGTCAGGTGTCATATTTTTCCCTGAGAAAATGACGTAGAGGCGGACAAAATACACGTAACTTAATGTCCCCCCAAAACAACCCAAAAGGTGAACGATTGTCACCAAAATGTATGCGTACGTGTCGGCATGTGAGTCCTAGTCTGAAAATATTAGAACGAAACTTGCCATATTTTGGTTTATATTAACGTTGTAAGCATATATATTTATCAATAAAGCAGCACTTCTGGCTATATGACATTAATATACAGTGATCCCTCGCTATATCGCGCTTAATTTATCGCGGCTTCAGTACATTTTTTTTTTTTTTTTTTTTTTTTGCAAAGTACTGTATACAGAAAAAAAATGCAAAACGCTTCAGAGGCTTTGTACATGCCTATACTGTATAATAATAATAATAATAATAATATACTGTATATGCAAAGGGAACTCATTCAAGGCACATGATTGGTTCCCGGCATAACGTCGACCAGTGACAACATGAGTGGATTGATCTCGTGAGCTGATCGGCTGCGCATCTTCGCAGCCCCGTCCAGCGTGACAAGACACGAGGGAAGCGTTGTGTCTCGTCACGCTGTTGATTCTCTGGCGTACTGTCTACCAGTCACAGGCAATCTTAACTTAGAAAAAAAGATGTATTTACATTGATTTTATTTCACATTTTTATTCTACTTTTATGAACCTCTATGTGCTGCTGTATCTCGTCATGGTTAACACTTTTAACTTTTTTTTAATGAACAGAGTATTTTCGAGTCTTTCCAAATTGATTACTCATCATTAACATAGCGTGCCTTTGTTTTGCAATTCTCAGGTCTGTTTGGTCATGGAGTATGCAGAATGTGGCTCTCTATATAACCGTAAGTCATTTTATGTCCATGAAAAAGTTGCACTTGGATGTTGCTTTGAGGAACATGAATTTGCTAATATTTACTCCCTTTTTACAGTGGATATAAAAACTTAACACACCCCTCTTCATCTACCATTTTTTTAGATGTAAAACATTCGATAAAGATAAATCATTTCAAAACTTTTTTTCACCTGAAAGCAACACACTTGTCAAAATTAATTTTCTAGCATCTGATTAATCAGTATGTATAAAGAATAAAAGTGCCAATATTAATGGCAGCTGAGTGCCTGACGAAACGTTTAAACTGATTATGTATCAAAATAATGACATAGCGTGCAGACTGCCATATTGGACATTTTGTACTGCCTCATGCGATACCTGTGATGTGTTACTTGCTGGACGCAAACTAGACCAGAGGTAGGGAACCCCGGTTCCTCGAGAGCCATATCCTGCCTGTTTTAGATCCCGCCCTACTCCCAACACACCGGATTCAAATGACCAGCTCATGCTCTGTCGAGTCCTGAAATGATCAGGAACAATTGAACCCGGTGTGTTGTAGTAGGGAGGGACATAAAATGGGCAGGATATGTCTCCAGAGGAGCCGGAGTCCACTACCAAAGAACTAGACAGTTTATTTTGGACTTATTTCCTGGTTTATTGTGCGATTAAAAAATCCTATATGGAGTCATCAAGTACTCCCATAATTTGGAGAGCACTTGTAACTGTCAGGTTTCATACTTTTCCTTAAAAAACAAAAATATGGCGACAACTTTTGCTAAATCTTGTTGAAATGTTCAACTAGGGCTGTTTTATTTAAAAAAAACAAAAAAAAAAAAAACAAGAATTGTATGCGGTTCTACTAAGCCATTTTTAAAAAATCCCGCAATAAACACACACAAAAAAATGTGTGATTATTTTGCCAGGTGTAATGTGTGTGTCAAGTTTGTACGAATGTTAAGGCCATCAAAATCATTTTTAATGGCAAGCAGCGCATCCCCAAGGTAAGCGTGTTGGATGAAATAAAAAGTCTCTCTCTCTCTCTCTCTCTCTCTCTCTCTCTCTCTCTCCAGTCAAACCTCGGTTTTCAAACGTTTCTGTTCTCGACCAAATCGGTTTTCGACCAAAAATGTCGAGTTTTTTATGCCTCAGATTACGACCGAAAATCGGTTCTCGACCAAACTGAGTGCACTTGAATGCGCCACTTGACTCCTCTCGCCTTGCTTACACGAGGAAGTGACGCTTCCTCAGGTAGACGAGGAAGTAACGCTTCCTTGCGTTCTACTGTGAGCAGACGTGTTCACTAAAGATTTTTTTTTAAAAAGAGCGTGGTTTGAGTTTTCGAACAAATTGGTTTTCGAACTGCATTCTGGAACGGATTATGGTCGAAAACCGAGGTATGACTGTGTGTGTGTGTGTGTGTGTGTGTGTATATATGTATATATCTATATATAGATATATATCTATATATATCGATATATATGTATATATATCGATATATATATCGATATATATAGATAGATAGATAGATATTAGAGCTGTCAGTTTAGCGCGTTTTTATTGGCATTAATTTAAATGAATTTTAACGGAATAAATTTTTTTCTCGCGAGATTAACGTGGCAGACGTCACAGCGGATGTTATGTTGCTCTATAAATAAACCAGAAGCAAAACAACAAGCATGTTTTGCAGTCGTAAACTGAGCTATCATCATAGCACGTCGAGTCTGAAATACCACTGAATGGCCAAGCACACAGCTGACATGAGTCCTCCGCCCCCTCGTCTCAGACAGACAGCTATGGATAATTTCAAAGCGAAGAAAATGAATAACACGACGAAGAACAAATTTGCTGAAGCCATAGCTAAATGTATGGCTACTGCATGCAAGCCTGTCAACATTGTCCACAGCTCGACTGAAGCTGAAACTGACGCGATTGTTACTTGTTTGGAACTATTTTGTGTGCAAGGTTACAGTGTTGCGTGGCCATATAAATAAGCGGGTGGAGCTTCTCTGTGTTCGTCTGACAGCGACGGTGCGCTGAGGCACCTCGAGAGTTCAGAGGTGCAGTGGTAGCGACCTAGCGAACACACTGAAAATAAAACGTCTCCAGTGTTGTCATCGAACCAAGTGTAGTCATCCGAAATGATGTCTACACAAAACTGTAGAGAGACTTCTGCGCAAGAAGGACCAACAGAATCAACATAGCCTGACTGCTGTGTTCAAAGCAAACTTGAGAAAAACAAAGTATGCGACCATGGCTTAAATTTAAATCCACTATAGGCTGAGTACTAGTTTACCTTAGATGTGCACTTTATAATGTTATATTGCTCTGTTTTGATTCCATAAAATGAACTGTTAAAGCAGCTGTTGTGTGACAAAATATTTTTTTCACTGTTGTTGATGGACAGTAATATTGTGTGAGAGATTATGTGTGAATAACTGCTCCAAGTGAAAAATGTTCATGTAATATTGAAAATCAAAATTGTTATTTCAGTAAATATTTGCATTTTGCACATAGAAAACTGATTCATGATTCCATGTTGATGAGAGCATTAAAACGGCGGAAAAATAAGAAAAAATAAAGGAAATTCAGAAATTATAAAAAGTGGGTGAGTAATCATGATTATTTTTTAGTTAGAGTTAATTATGACAGTTGCATTTTTAATTAGATTAAATATTTTAATCATTTGAAAGCTCTAATTTAAATATACACACACACACACACACACAGACACACACATTACACTACAGCTTTATTTATCTAGCGCTTTCACAACAACTGCAGCTGTACCAAAGTGCTTTACAGAAAACCGAATCGGTTTTCGACCCAAAATTTCAATTTCTTTTTATGCCTCGGATTCCGACCGAAAATCGGTATCGCTCCCTATGCTGATGTTTGCCTTGGACATTTTCGAAGGATTGTTAAAAGCCGACAAAAACAAACGACCTCGTATCAGTTCTTGACAATACGCCAGCCAAAACCCACTTCTGAGAGAGAGAGAGAGAGAGAGAGAGAGAGAGAGAGAGAGAAGAGAGAGAGAGAGAACATGAACCAAAGATGGCAAAAAAAACGAAGACGCAGTTAAAAATTAAATGAGTGAATAATCTAATTGTAACGTATTTGTTACATATTTTGATGCATTTTTATGCTTCAGAACGGTGTTTTTCAATCTTTTTCGAGCCAAGGCACATTTCTTTCTTTGAAAAATCCCGCTGCACACCACTAGCTGAAAATATGAAAAAAGCTTATTTTACCAATTAAAGTGTCATATTGTTATTGTTTGCGTTTTTTTTTTAATATTGAAAAATAACGTTATATTACAACACCTGAATAGTAAGCAAATAAACATCAATCCAATATTTTATAATCTTTCATATTTATTCTCACTCAGTGTGATAAAAAGTTTGGATGAACACTGATCTGATATGCTGGCAGCAATCGATGAAAGACACACAAAGCTCTTCCTCCACAGCTCTCAGTCTTTCTCTGTTTTCAGTTTTTTACAGCAGTCATGCTATTTCTTCGGACCGACCCGCTTTGAGTCGGGTCCGAACATCTCATTTACATTGCCACCGGGACATTTTTTTGATTTAGCCACAAGTTCAGCGACATGGTCACTTGCTTTCAGGGCTCATACATGTTGCTTGTTTCTCTGTGTGTTCATGCAGGCGAACAGAATACTCAACATTTTTGTTTTCGAAGTGAAGGGTGTTTTGTTTGGAGATGGAGTTTAAGCTTACTTGGGATCATAGCGCTGTTGGAGAGCTTATTACCACATACCAAGCACAACGGAGTCGGTGCCGTTGCATCTCCGGTAAAAATAAATCCAAATGAAAGATAGCTTTCATTGTCTTGCCTCGCACCAGAAACTTCGCTTGTCTCGAAGCACAAGGCAATAAGCTGGCTGCTGCTGCTACCTACCAGTATGGAAGAGTACTACATGATTACTCTGCCAGGTGATAGACCACGCAGGCATACAAATTCGATTTTTCCCATGGCACACCCGACAATATCTCGCGGTACACAGTGTTTGAAAAACACTGCTTTAGAAAACATTTATGTCTGAATTCACACGCACGCATACGCACGCATTTACAGACGCACGCCATAATGAGCATCAGCCAAAACAGCTGCTAAGATGAACAAGGCATGGGACGCACTTTTGCGGCGTGTGAACTATTGTAGCTCATGTGTACCATTTAAAAATGCTTCTCTTGGCTCTTCACATTCCCATTCTAATGCCAGTACACTCGGCGAATTGTACATGAAAAGCCTTTTTTTTTTTTTTTTTTTTTAACAACAGCCACCTGCCTTGCATCCCGCCCTGCTAATAAAAACGTGTGTCGCGGGCTATGACGCAAATCCTCGTTGACAGAAATGTTGAAATTTAATATTTATTCTACACATTTTTACATTGCATTGGAATACGGAAAGAATGTTTGTCATGTTTGTCCTGCTACAGAAACCATATTTAATTAAACAACAAAATGTATCTCCCTCCCCCATCTTTTTCCATTTTCAAACATTTTTGAAAAAGTTCCAATGAGCCACTAGGGTGGCGGTAAAGAGCCGCATGCGGCTCTGGAGCAGCAGGTTGCCGACCCCCGGTCTGGAGGGAAGGAAGGATGGAGGGAGGGAGGGGGGGAAGAGAGAGAGAGAGAGAGAGAGAGATTTTTTTATATATGTGGGGTTCTCGGACATATTAATAGTGTAAAAAGTTTTGAAATTATTTATCTTGGTTTTATTTCTTTTACAAACAAAATAAATTGACATTTCAACAGCGGTGTTTAGACTTTTTTTATATCCACTGTAAATGTATAGGAGCACTGTGAACACCTTTTATCGAAATGCACATCTGTCTCTTGTCACTGCCAGTCTTGCACAGCGCTGAGCCGCAGGCCCCCTATACAGCCTCCCATGCTATGAGCTGGTGTCTGCAGTGTGCCCAGGGGGTTGCTTATCTGCATGCCATGAAACCAAAGGCATTAATTCACAGAGATCTCAAACCACCAAAGTAAGATTATTGAAGATGATGCACAATTGTTTTCTTCTTTCTCTTTCACCAGCATTGTTTTTCTCTGAACATTACTAGACATTGATTCACCAATGTCACTGTTCTTAAATTTGAAAAAGTCATCATGACCAACTTCGAATTGTTTTTTTAATACACAAAAGCAAAAACAAAACAAAACACTGAAATAATCGTTTTCCATGGGCATCGAAAACTGGAGGATGAACAGACAGCTCCATCCATCCATCCATTCATTTTCTTCCGCATATGGAATCGGAAGGATACTTGCCCAGCAACCATTTGGGTCGCAAGGGAGGTAACCCCCAAGCAGGAAAGCATCGGCGTTCCTTTCCAGAGCCACTTATCCAGTTCTTTCAGGGGTCTCCCGAGGCATTTCCTTTCCAGGCGGGGCCTCCTACCAGTGGAATATGCACTGAACACCTCACCAAGGAAGCATCCAGCTGACATCCTAACCAAATGCCAGAGCCACCTCATCTGGTTCCTCTCGATTTGGAGAGGCAGTGCCTCTACTATATGACCAAACTTCTCACCCTCTCTCCAGTGGAGAGCCCAGACACACTGTGGGGGAAACACATTTTGGCCAATTGGATTAACGATAATTTTCTTTTGGCCATGATCCACAGACTGTGACCACAGGTGAGGTTGGAAACAAACAATAAACAGTCAATCAAGACCTTTGCCTTTTGGCTCAGCTCCTTCAACATGACAGAGCAGTAGAAACTGTATCACTGCACCAATCCACATTTACCTCTGTCCCCATTCTTCCTTCACATGTGAACAAAGACACCAAAATACTTAAACTCCACCACTCTGATTAGGATTTGTTTCTTGACCTGGAGAGAGCAGTCCACTAGTTTCCGACTGAGGACCATGGCTTCGTTTTTTTTTGGGCAGTGATAATTAGTTTACAAACAGCTTCACAGTTGGCTGCAAACCACTCCACTGAAAATTGAAAATTGTATCGTGATGAAGCTAACAGAACGACAGCATCTACAAAGAGCAAAGAATACCAAGGCTACCAAAGCAGATGACCTGAGCACCACAGCTGCATCGAGAAATTCTGTCCATAAAAGTTCTGAACACAATTCTTTGACAAAGTGCAGCCATGGCGTTTTCCAACTCTTACTCTAAACCAGGGGTGCCCATTAGATCTCGGACAGGTCCCAGGTGTATCCGAGGGGTGTAGAGGAGAAGAAAAAAAAACAAACAACCATTTCTGTGTCTTTGTACATGTTAGTAATATATTTTTTGTGTTAATGGTCACTACACCCTAATCATCCCATCAGTCTCATTTTCACGAAAAAATATTTAAAAAATAAAATAAAGCATGTAAATCATTAACCTACGGTGGCGCGTGATCTACGTCACCGGAAGTTGTTAGCGCTCAGCAGTCTGCAATTGCAGCTTGTGATCAGAGCTGTTGCGCTACATCTTTTATCGTCATTATTCTCATTCAGAGTTTGCTTCGTGTACAATTCACCGAGGGCACGGGCAAAGAACAGGAATCTAGAGGGCCCAGGGAAGCACTTTAAAACGGTACGTGTTGAGCAAAGGTGCATTGCATGCCTCTGTGTCAAGCTGTTTCTCTTCATGGCGTGTGTGCGCCTGCGCGCTAAGAGACGATCCCGGGAGATTGGTTGATCGAAAAGTCGATCTGAGGTCCAAAACGTTTGGGCACCCCTGCTCTAAACAAATCAGTTTCACTGCTGGCAATGCAGACTGGCACCAGTTGTACAAGGACAAGATAGCCCGTATGGGACGGCGCGTTTTCTCCAAGTCTACAAAGCACAAGTTCACCGATTGAGTGAACTCGGCCATGCACGTTCCAGGAGCGCACTGAGTACGTGCGCCCTCTGTACCACTGCCAGGACTAAAACCACACCCCCAACTGTCCCTGTTGCCCACACGATGTTGCAGAGGCATTTCAACCAAGACAATTCCACAACAACTCAAGCCTTTAATAACTTTGAGCAGTTCTCATCCACCACAACGGCCGTGCTACCGGGGTGTCTTCTGAATCTTCTCGGTGATCTCACCTCCAGAAATTGCAGAGCCTCCCTCAAAGAGTCGCCAACGCCTGCTTTCTCATAGGAGGGTGTTTTGGCTGACTTGAGTGGGTCTTTGAAGCTTTCTCCCGGACGCGAGACAAACCAGTGACGGAAGCATGGTGAAAACAGACGGACTGACCGACTGACCTTTACAGTTCAGTTCGGCTTGAAAATATGATGACCAGCTACGACGGATGGCTTCGCAGGCCGCTGATGAATGATGGACAGGCAAAATTTTGCAAATTGCCCATCTCTGGGGTTAAGTCAAAAGAGTCACAATTTTAAGCGTCCACTCCCCTTCCTTCTTGCTTGCCAATTTGGGCAAAAAAACAAAGATGTGGACAACACTTTTCTTTTTTTTCCCTTTCTCTCGTTCTCTTTGACTGCAAAAGTGATCCTGAACAGACTAATTCAGCTGTTATTTGAGTATCTTAGTCCTTATAAAAGCCAATTAAAGGGGAAGTCTTGTAAAAAATATGCATTGGATTTGTCGAATATGAATTAAAAATGCCCCCCCCCCCCACACACACACACACACACACACACACACACACACACACACACACGTGATGGATAAAAACGGGTTTGCTGCTTCATTCATATTCCACAAATGCAATCTTAATCAGAATACCGTATTTAAGATAGTGGGGTCACAAAAATATTGCAAAGAACATTTTGAACTTGACTTCCCATTAACACTTTGAGGGACAGCGGTTACTACAGTGGACAACTTATCATGTTATCAGGTTACAGGGTGCATGAAAGGGTTAAGCACAGCATTTCGAGTCCTCAAGTTTGTGATTCTTCTCCACTGAATTGTTACAGTTTACTCCTGGTGTCTCGTGGTACTGTGCTGAAGATTTGCGACTTTGGAACAGCTTGTGACATCCAAACTTACATGACCAACAATAAAGGCAGTGCAGCTTGGATGGCACCAGAGGTGTTTGAAGGTAAGCAGATGGACCGTTTATCACCTAATACAGGATATAAGGTAAGTATAATAAGGGCGATTAAAGAAGCAATTGATTGCACTTTTCCAAATAGCCAATTGAGGCTGCACTCACACTCTGGAATCATGATGTGCTTGGACCTACTTGACCCCTGAAGTCTGGCAACTTTGGGTAGTGTGAGGTCTCTGGTAACTATTTAGGTTCAGTACACTTCTACTTAGGAATGTTCCAATCAGGGTTCGATACTGATTGGGCTCGATCATCCATGGGTGTGATCAGCTGATACAGATCACGTGGATTCGGTGTAAAATGGTCAATTTTAGAGCGACAACTACTGATTTTTCTTCACTGATTAATACATTAGTTTTTTTTTCAATTCATTGAGTAACCAAATTTTAAAAAACTAATTTATATGCCTTTATTATTCAAAAACAGGACATTGCTTTAAAAAGACTTTGCAAAAATGCACAAATTGTGATTCAGTCGTGATGTTGGTCTGTAACATATCAGAAAAGAGGGGAAAATGTTATTTTCCCAAAGTAAAAGCAGCTATTTGTCAATGTCTTTTCCAGATTATGTAAAGATGTGATAGTGATTATTTGTCGAGAGTCTTGTATTCCAATTAGAATTAAACCAAATTACCAAATGGAGTGAAATTTCATTTAGGTCAAAAAGCATGAAACAAAATGCATTCCGGTTGCCAATCCTGCTGGCGTATGAGTATGAAATTAATCCTGAATTATTTTCATTAACTTCATGAAGTATAGGTATAATAAAAAGTTGTACAAGGAAAATAAGAGTGCTTCAAGTAATATTTACTGTAGGTTTTCAACTGTAGTTTCTCTAGCTGAACAGGGCAGTCGCACAAGACTGTAAAAGCAGAGGCACCATTCTGTGTGCTGCTAGGATTAACTACCAGAAAGCCTATGACTCAATGATGCGCACATGGATACGGAAGTGTTTGGAAATGTATAACATGAACAAAATTCTAAAAACCTTCATCAAGAACCCAGTGAGGCTGTGGAATACAACTTTGGAGGCCAACTCAAAGCCAGTTGCACGAGTGAATATCAAATGTGACATATTTCAAGGAGATGCTTTGTCCTCGCTACTCTTCTGCATTGGCCTGAACCCACTCAGTCAGATCAGAACCAAGAGGGGCTTCGGGGACCAGTTCAGAAGTGGAACAATGAACATCCACCTCGTCTACATGGATGACATCAAGTTAGATGCCAAGAATGAACGTGACATTGACTCCATGATTCACCTCGCAGGGATATACAGGAAATGACATCGGAATGTCAGTCAGATAAGTGTGGGCAATTGATATCTAAGCGAGGGAAGATGATTATGACCGAAGGGATTGAACTTCCTGAAGGCAGAATAATAGATGTGCAGGACAACTACAAATACCTTGGAATTCCACAGGCAAATAGCATCGACGAGGAGCCAGCTCAAAGGGCGGCCATGACCAAATACCTAAGGAAGGTGAGGCAGATCCAGAACAGCCAGCTGAACGGCAAGAATATTATAAAAGAACATCCCATTAATACGGACACCCTGCCAATAATTAGATACCCCGCTGGCATAATATCCACTGGAAGAGAGCCAAGCCACAGATATCACCACAAGAAAACTCCTCACAATGCGTGGACGGTTCCATCCCAAAAGCACTAGTCCTGAGGCTGTACACAAAGTGCAAAGAGGGGGCCCTGGACTAGTGCGTGTCATGAACTCTATCCAGGAGAAAAAAACAGGGCTCCAAGGATACATCAAGAAGATGGCCCCCTCCCCGCCCAGGGACACCCTGCTTTGTGAATGCCTCGGGCAAAAGAATCCCTGTCAGGAGAAGGAGCCTGATGGACTTTCGTTGAAAGACAAGCAGCTGCCGTGGCATGTACGACCGACAAATTGAAGAAATGGCGGACATCAAGAAAACATACCAGTGGCTGGAAAAGGCTGTACTGAACGACAGCTCAGAAGTCTGAATCATGGCGCAGAACAGTCCCTAACACAAGATCAATCGAGGCCAGGGTCTATCACAATAGAGGGGTTCAGGTGCAAACAAACCCCAGAGACAGTGCAGCATATCACAGCAGGGTGTCAAACATTGAGCAGCATAACCAGGTAGCAGGAAGAGTTTATTGGAACATTTGTACCAAATGTGGACCAGAGTGAAGATGGCAGACACTTATCAAAGTGGTTGAGAACCACTAGGCCAAGATCCTGTTGAAGCCAATAGAATGACAGCATCTACTAAAAGCAAAGAACACAGAGGCTACCAAACTCTCAACACCACAGCTGCGTTTACAGCTTGAAGGAGATAGATCAACGGTCGGCAACCTTTGACACCGAAAGAGCCATTTGAACCCGGTTTCCACGGAAAAGAAAACACTGGGAGCCGCACATCTAAAATGAAAAAAAAAAAACTTCTACTACTTTACCGCAGCATGTTTCTTATGAAATCCACGTGCTACAGAGAAAATTACATTTTATTCATTTAATGAACACATTTTGAACATTTTGAATTCTTGAAAAATAATAACAATGAATGTCTCTTTCAAATAAATTAAAAAGCTGAATTTAAATTGTCCATGTAGCAAACGAAAGCAGAAAAATGCCATGAGGCGTCATCCTTATATCCATTTATCTTATCTAAAATGAAGATAACACTGTATATATTGCTTTTTCTTACCTTTACACTTTGTATAAACAACTATAGTGTGGTTATGTCTTATGAAGTGCTACGGAGAAAATTAAATTTTACCGATGTAATGAACACATTTTCCTGAGCGGCCACAAAGCTTGCATATGTAGTTGAATTTGCAGACTTCACCCACTTCTTGAATTGATTTTTCGTCCGGTCAGCCTTCTGCATCAGTTCCGAAACAGCTTTTTCCCTCTCTTCTCCCTCTGGATATTTTTCAGCAAAGGCTCTGTGTGTATTGTTAAAATGTCTTGCAACATTTGACCCTTTATTGTTAGCCAGTTTTTCTCCACAAATTAGAGAAAACAAGAATGGCTAGTGTGTTCGGAAAACAAACATTTGTACATGTCATGAACAATGAATGGTCAGTAAAAATCTTTTCTTACATTTCTCCATTGGCTTTGCCGGGGTTGAAAGTCGCTCAAAATAGACGCCGTTTCAGCGGGTATACCAGCTTCCGCAGTGTGACGTCTATTTTGAGCGACGAAAAAATAATATCAAATAATTTAATTAATATTTTAATATTTCAAGATCACAATAATCTTCAAATTTAGAACTAAAATAATATAAAAACTAACACAAATAAAACACACTTCAATTAAATACAAAAAAAAAAAATTTTAGTAATTTATTTTCCCAAGCCAATCAGAGCCGCATTATAAGGATGAAAGAGCCGTATGAGGCTCCGGAGCCGCGGGATGCCGACTGATGAGATAGATCTATCTCCCTATCCATCCATTTTCTGATCCGCTTATCCTCACAAGGGTCGCGGGGTGTGCTGCAGCCAATCCCAGCTGTCTTCAGGCAGTAGGCGGGGGACACACTCACACTTAAGGACAATTTCGAGTGTTCAGTCAGCCTACCATTGCATGTTTTTGGAATGTGGGAGGAAACTGGAGAAAACCTATACAGGCACGGGGAAAACATGCAAACTCCGCACAGGGAGGCCAGAGCCAGAATTGAACCCTGCACCTCTGCACTGAGGTCGATGCACTAACCACTGGATCACCGGGCCGCCCAAAACAGTATTAAAAAAAAAAAGGTCACCTTTCAACCTACTGTGGCGCGAGACCTGCATCACCGGAAGTTGTTAGCGGTCAGCAATCTGCAATTGCAGCTTGAGATTGGAGCTGTTGCGAGATATCTTCTTTTTTCAGGTCCTTAGTAAGGTAGGGAGTGATTTCCTTTTTCACAAAACGTATCTACTTTACTTTTCTGTTTCGTTCTGTTAGGAGCCGTTATGTCTGTTGCTCATCATAGTATGCGTGTGTGCATAGGTGCACGCGTGCAGATGCGCACACGTGCATCGGCACGCTCGTGTGCACGCCTGTATGCGTACATGTGCGGCAACGGGTCTATGGCGGGAGTTTGGTTCCTTGAAAAGTAGATTTTCGGTCCAAGAAGGTTGGGCACCACTGCTCAAAGCAATGAATCTTGGCGCCGTTACTCTGTGCCATGTGGTAGAGTGTCAGTCTCAAACAGCTTTTAGTGTACCAGTTAACCCTAAAACTAAACACACTAAATCAATGAGGCCTTAATGGGAGTGGACCTTTCTTTGTTAAAAGTTGATGTTTGTGTATTTTGTTTGTGTTGTCCAGTGAATTGCATGTCGTATGATGGTGCTGCTGTTTTAATGCAAGGCAAATTTTGGATCTTGTAGCTGAAAAAGTGTCTGTCTATATCTAGTAATAAAATCTAATTCATCTATATATATTAATATAATCTATATCCATTAATATAATCAATACATCTTCATCAATCTAATCTATCTAATGATGTACATTTTATTTATTTGATTATTTGAATGTTTGTGTGTATTCCTCAGGTAGTAACTACAGTGAAAAATGTGATGTGTTCAGTTGGGGCATTATCCTGTGGGAAGTCCTGACACGCAAAAAACCCTTTGATGAGATTGGCGGTTCAGCATTTTGTATCATGTGGGCCGTGCACAGAGGTGAGTGTCTTATATCAACAATATGCATATTTTTTTTTTCTTCATTATCGACACTATTGAAAACTTAAAGACACAATAGGGACTTTCAAACTGCAGGAACCAAATCTGGAACTTCTCTGTGTACCCTACTAGTATGTGTAATCCACTTTTTCACACATAAATAAAGGATCCTGGTCTCAAAGGTTTCGCCAGGGTCTACCTAAGTACCTCCTTGCCACTAGGGTCTTTGTGTACCTACTCACAACGCTTAGTGAGGCTGTGCTGAAGTGCGTTGATTGATTGGTTGAACTTGGGGGTGTGCCATTTTCTCATCGACAGCCTCCATAAACTAATTGCTAGCTCTACGATACACTTTACTAGCTGTGCTGTCTTCACTTGTCGCAATATTTAAGAATGAACGGAAAGTGAATGCAAAGGTGGACACGTGAAGAAATGCAGGCTTTTCTCTGCATTTTTGGGGGAATGAAGACATGCAGCTCAACTTTGAATCGGCAGCATGGAATGACCATGTTTACTGGCACTGCCGAGCTGTACGCTAGCTAAAGACTGTTCAGACGGCAAATACAAGTCAGGCAAAACTGCAAAGTTCACTGGAAATGAGCGTCGAGTGACCAAATGGTGCGACCTACGTGACGGCCAACGGAGCGAAGACGAAGGTAAATATGAAATACTCACATACATACTTGGACTATTCTTATTTCGTTCATTACCTGTCGTTCTTACGATCACATCACGTTTACTTGAGGTGTTGGACGGAGGATTTATTTACAGAAAGTATATTTGTTTTTCTAAGGCACTGTAATATTCAGTTTGAACATAAGCATTGTGCTTAGATGCAGAGAAAGATTGTACCCTAATTATGTTTTGCATTTTGAATTAAAAAAAAAGAAGCTAAATAAATGGTAAAAAGACTATTCCTGAAGATCAACTGCAGCTGTAATGCTTACATCACATATGTGTATAATCTAATAGTCTGACCTTTTTTGTCATCTTTTTTTTAAGTTGCAGCTATTCTGGATGGACATTTTGAGACAATTTCAAACACGAGTGAGCGTTCCATCTTCTACGCCCTCCTCTCCAGTCCTGGTAAGTTTAATTTCACATAATTTCTAGGACACTGACAATATTTTCTGTTACTCATTTTACGTTTATGTATCAATAGGCAGGGTAAAAGGCTCAGAAACCAACTCTACCTGGACCATGGATGTGCTGCGCTGCTGTTTCTGAGTAATAAAGGTACCAAGTATTCAAACACAAGTAATCCTGTCAGTATAATACCTACGAAACAATCAGGAGTACTTGATGTGGTGCTGTTATTATTATACTCACAGGAATACTTGGCATTTTTATTTTGTTTGTGAGCTGACGTCATAATTTTCAGCAGCACATTTTTTAGTTCGCTATAGCCAGGGACATGCTGGGAACACAATTAAGGCCAGGAATAATTGTCGACGGCGGCCATCACTCGCTGAAAAATAGTCGTCGACGGGTGGGGGTGGTGGTAGGCTTAATGCAAACATAACATTTTCTTAAAATTCTCGATGACCACGCCATCGCTGCCTATTGCAGTGACAGGCTGATATATCCACCCATCCATCCATCCATTTTCTAACCTGCTTATGCTCAAAAGGGTCGCCGGGCATGCTGGAATCTATCCCAGCTGTCTTCGGGCAGTAGGCGGGGGACACCCTGGGATTTGTGTGTCTGTGTGTTTCGGTTTCTTTCATGTGAGGGGCCGTTCCGGCTGTTGCTCATTGTGGCGTGCGGCATTTTCTGGCTGATATATTTTATTTTATTTAAGTTATTGTAATCCACTCTAAAAACACAATTTGATTATAAGCACTGCACTTAGATATAGGGAGAAAATGTACTCCAATGATTGAAATAAAATGTATTTAACAAAAAAATGGAATACATATATTAAAAGAAAAACAACTGTTGAAGATAATATGCAAATGGATGCATATATCACTGACTGTGCCATTTTTTTACTGCATGTGTTTTGATTTACAGCTGTTGTGGATGGACGTGATTAAGAATTTTTCCAATTTTTCCAATGCAGCTTTAGGTGTGAGCTCGCCATCAGGCCAACAAGCAGCAACCCTTTGCCTGTGTCAGTGAGGCATTTCACATATAGTAACTTGGAGGGCAATTATATTTTCAACTGTTTCTAATTTTGCGTTTCTG
Source organism: Hippocampus comes (assembly GCF_001891065.2). Taxonomy (NCBI): domain Eukaryota; kingdom Metazoa; phylum Chordata; class Actinopteri; order Syngnathiformes; family Syngnathidae; genus Hippocampus; species Hippocampus comes. Next base: position 367,298 of record NW_017806011.1, read on the forward strand.
TCAATAGGAAAGCGCATGGGGATGGGACCTGTGATTCATTTCACAAACCAAGAGCTCACCAAGACAAGAAATGAAATGTGGCCAGGCAGACATGCCTCAAAGTTCCGGACAATGCCGAGTTGGCCACAGTGAAGTCTGGTTGTTTGTTTTGAATTTTTGGTACACAAATAAAAAGTTACAATATACCATTAAGTACTTTTTTTCCCTAAAACTTGCCATGCCAAACACAGATACAAAAAGAGCTGTCAGTACTCCATCCATCCATTTTCTAATCTATTTATCCTCGCGACGGTCGCGGGCATGCTGGAGCCTATCCCAGCGGTCTTTGGGCAGTAGGCGGGGTACACCCTGAACTGGTTGCCAGTCAATTGCAAGGCACACAGAGACAAATAACTATTCACACTCACACTCATACTCAGAGTCACACCTAGGGAGAATTGAGAACATCCAATCAACCTACCATGTATGTTTTTAGAATGTGGGATGAAACCGGAGTACCCGGAGAAAACCCATGCTGGCACGGGGAGAGCATGCAAACTCCACACATCCACCTATGCACTGTGAGGCTGACATTCTAACCAGTCGCCCACTGTGCTCCCTCAATTAATAACAATCATTCCAAAATATTTAATGAGTTTATCCATTCATCCATTATCCGATCTGCTTTATCCTCACAAGGGTCGCGGGGTGTGCTTGAGCCGATCCTAGCCGTCTTCGGGCAGTAGGCGGGGGACACCCTGAACTAGTTCACAGCCAATAGCAGGGCACACAGAGACAAACAACGATCCGCGCTCACACTCATACCTAGGGATAATTTAGAGTGTTCAATCAGCCTGTTATGCATGTTTTTGGAATGTGGGAGGAAACCGGAGTACGAGAAAACCAATGCGGGCCCGGGGAGAACATGCAAACTCGACACAGGAAGGCCGGAGCCGGGATCGAACCCACGACCTCGGCTTGACGCGCTAACCACTGGTCCACCGGGCCGCCCAAAGAGTTTATAATAAAATAAATCTTTTAATTGGTTTGATAAAATATGACTTAAGAAAAAAAGACATTGTCCCTTAACCATCAAACAAGTAAAACAACAATATGACACCCTGAAGCATTTTGATCTTTCTCTCGAGCAATGGCCAAAAATATAAACAAGACAGGTGGCCATGGCCATTTATTCTCTGTCAGCACCTCTTCACCTGTTGACCAATCTTTTCAGATGGGTAAAAGTCTGTTGGCAATTGCACCTTCGCATCAGGCAGCAACACTCCTTTGCACACCACTGACAGTGCCTGTGATATAATGATCATTAGAAGGTATATTCCGTGCCTTCAAAGTACCACTACGTAAATGATAGCCATTGTTTGAATAATAATCAACATTCAGCAGAGATGGGCACTTTACTTTACCCACAGTTGTTCAGTGTACGCCGTCAAGAAGACCGCAATAAAGGAGCAAGACGCTCAATTTCCTGGCTCATGAATAAATGAGTTTGGCATGCTGTTGACCTGCCTTAATACCCGGAGTATCTAACACGTAGCGATAACAGTACAGTTGTCCTCCATCCTCATCCTTTTAACGCACTTCCATTCCAGTCCCCCCTCCCCCACTCCGAAAAAATAAAAGCGTCCGTTCTTGAAGTTGGGGGAGAGAGGCTAAAGGCAGAGGTAGCCCAGCCTTCCGTGGGGGGGGGCACATGAAATGCATGTGAAGGGGTGGGGTTAATACCCTCAAGACGAAAACAGCACTTACTTTGCTATATATATATATATATATATATATATATATATATTCGCGTAGCATTGCCGATCTCATCTTGAATGATGTCTTTTGCGGCAACCGCATACAAATATTATCAGCGACAACATTTACATTACATATACAAAGACCGTCTTGAGTACGTTGATGCTGCAGCCGTATTGGATGTGGCAAAGTGAAGCAAATTGTGAATGTGCTTCCTCCTTGGAGATGTATTATCAAGAAAAAACTCACTAGAAACTCACTAATACGGAATTATTGCTTTTGATTGTATGAAATTATCCAAGCTCAGTTTTGCGCTATTTGCCGAATTTACGGCGGATTTGCTGACATAACGCTTCAACGCAACAATTGTCTGCTCCAGAATTGACAAGTAAAAGGAAAATAATATTTACATTGATCCCTCGCTATATTGAGAGAGAGAGAGAGAGAGAGAGAGAGAGAGAGAGAGAGAGAGGAGGTGATTGGGCTTCACCGAAAGCGACAGCACGTCTCTCTTCGCCTCCTCCTCATCAATACCAATTACCCGTACTTGTTTTATCATAAATACAATGGCTGCACGTGGATAGCTGGCCAGGAACTAGCTGGAGGCTCACGGCGGCTACATTGTCAGAGCATCAAATGAGAGCCGCCTTCTACGCCACCAACACAAGTCTCTTCGACTATCCCAGAAGGCAGTGCTGATGAATGTTAATTACTGCATCAGGTTTTCTAATTAAAGGCTAAAGTAAATACGTGTAGTGCTGTAGTCTTTGTCTCAAATATGTAAAGTTTAATCACTGTTTACATATTTTAAACATGTTGGTACCCACATACACTGACACAAAAATTCCTAGGTTGTGAGCCAACCCTCCTTCGCGGTCTTTCATTTATCGCGGCAGGGTCCCGGTCCACATTAACCGCGATAAGTGAGGGAACACTGTATTCATTTTCGATTTTCCACGACTTATTGGCTTATTGGCGGTCCAAATGCCTCTTTACTTGCAGACACTAATATGTAATATGTCCTTCCTCATTTGCCGTACACTGTACAGCGTACAGTGATGCAACGTGACAGTCTAAACCCGTAATGTAGGAATCTAAATGTTGCCTAATGTGCCAAAATTGTGATCGATGATCACCAAAATTTATGTTGACATCTTTACTTATGCTAACATCAACCTCTGAAAATAGAATGATCCCCCAAGTATTCGTGATTATAGGGTGTTTTCCTCTTCACAGAGACACTCACGAGGAAGGTTCCGGGTCACGAGAGAAACGCGTCATTCACAAAATACAAAACATGACATGTCTTACCACATTACACATTGCCACACTTTGAAAAATGTGCAGGACTCTCTCATACAAACCTTGACGTATTCATCGTATATACTCTTGCGTACTGAACCTTATTTTCAGTAACTCCGTGACTGACTGTTGCAGATAAGACTGACCATCAATCAAACCAAAATGACATCACTGTTTCTTTATATTTATAATGTCTTAGTGTTAAGCAACTTAACTTGAGTATTTCACAACACAAAAATAGCTACTATGATGAAATAAAATAATAATAAAAACTTCGTGCCTCAAATGGATGGGCATAAGAATTTTGGTGGGTGGACACCGAGAGAAACTGTCAGAGATTTTCTCGGACAAAGTTAAAGAAATGACTCGGCACACAGGAAAATTGTCTTCAATATCGGCGGGAGGGGATCTCTGAGAGCGAACGACGGTAGTTGCTCCGATGATCACACTCTCTCTCTCCCTTCCCGCCAATTCCGACTTTTATTGTAACATACACGGAAAACACTGCCCCCGACATTTGCATACCGCACCCCCGGTCCGGCCCCTCGGTGGTGATTGGTTACCTGTTTTTTAAACTTGAACCACCAGTACGTTGGCGCCTTTTCTGTCTGGTCTACATCGAATTAACATGTTGCAGACTTTGCGGATGGCCAATGTCGCCTGGGCGCGACGGGTAAACATGATACAATTTTGCTCAGGGTGGACACCGACAGAAACACAACACAGTCAACTTTCTTGACCGGCTGGATTGTTGAGTGTCCGTAGGTACTATATGTTCTCTGATTGTACACCAGTTGGCAGTGTTGCGATAAAAATACTGTTGAGATGAAAAAAGGAGAGGAGTTCTATAATGGTGACTAAGTCAGTCATATGAGCTAATGTTGTGCTGTTAATAGCCTGTTAAGAAAATACAGTGTACACTCTGGCCTTGTTATTTTGCCTCCCGACACCACATACTTCACCCGGTTAAGGCCGATTAAAGGGACGGTCGAAAACCCGCTTGCGTCCTTGCTAAGTCCGTCCTTTTTTTAAAAAAATGACACATTTGCACTTCTCAGCAGGTATTTTGGCCTCCTCTTCATAAGCAAACATCTCAAGTTTGAAGGGTGCTTTCCCCAGATGGCATTTTTGAGCTCCTTCCACAGAGGTTCTGTAGGATTTAGATCAGGGTTTGCCGCAGCCCTCTTCAGACTAATTCAATATCTGAGTTAATATGTGCAACTATAGACACATGATCATCACGCTGCTGGGCTGTGACCTTCATAGCCTTTACCTTTATAGATTTTCCTTCTAATCTGCAAGACAACTCTCTCCTCTGGCCCATGTATAGGAAGGTACAACCCATGTCACCAAACAGCACAGTGACTGCTTGTCACTTTTGAAACAGGTCACCTCCCGGCATGTACCAACAGAAGGTCCCATATTTTGTTTCCTTCTTTCTTTCACTGACAGACCAATAATTTGGGCCTCGTGTATATGATCACTTTTTGAAGGTTTAAATTGCTGTAGTTAGAACCGTAAGGATACAAGATTTTAACAAGTTCAAAGGGAAGAGGATGGTGAACAAAATGTAAAATAATTGATCATTGTTTATTTTGATGTTTAATTATAATAAATAAACCATGCGTTACTTCTATTGATTCCCCGATATACATTTGGAAGACATTAAAAACACAACTTTGCCAACCAGCCTTCAATTCGTTTTCCACCAACGTGAAGGTTCATTTGAGACATGGTGTCACCCTAATCATTGAGAGATGTATCAATTTCTATGTAATTAAAATTATTTCAAGACATTCCTCATAACCTCTGAATTTCATTGTTCATGCCCATCTGTATTAGAGCCATTTAACTCTCTCCTGTAATGTAATCGTGATTCAACTTTTATTCATTTGGCAAAGACTAACTTCCAGGCTATGGTTCATTATGCCGCCCAGGTACAAGGCCTCCTTTGATTAAAGACCTCCCAGAACCCATTGAAACTCTGATGACCCACTGCTGGGACAAAGAGCCAAACCAGAGACCATCTATGGAGCAGATCAAAAACACCATGAGCAATCTCATGAAGGTACTTTCTCCATCTTGTTTCTTTCCAGTCATCAATTTTGTGTATTACCAATATTGTTCAAGGTCACTGGGAAGCAAGAGCCCATCTCAACTGACTTAGGTTTCCAGTCAATTGCAGAAAACAGACAGAGAACCACAGTCTCACAGAAATCACCAGCAGGGTTATTTAACAAAAGTACCGTATTTTCCGCACTATAAGGCACACTTAAAAGCATTCAATTTTCTCAAAAGCCGACAGTGCATGGGCTTGTTCAAAAAATTTAACACGTCTCTCTTTTGCTCCTCCTCATCAATAACGATTAATTGTCTAATCATAAATATATTGGCTGCGCGGCGATAGCTGGCCAGCCGTTAGCTGAGGCTAACGGCGGCTACATTGTCAGAGCGTAAAGTGAGAGTAACACAAGTCTCTTTGTCTCTCTCAGAAGGCAGTGCTGATGAATGTAAATTACTGTATAAGGTTTTATATTTCAAGATTTAAGCAAATACGTGTACTGCTGTAGTCTTTGTCTCAAATAAGTAAAGTATTGTTATATGGCGAAAAAGCAGGCCGTGTGGAAAAAGAATAAAAAGTCAGTTCAGCCAGGATCCAGGAAGGAGATTTTCCCGTTTTGTTTATTTCAAGTAGAAACAGCTAACCAGGTTTAGCGGAACACAGATATCAATGTTCTGCAAGCTGTCCGGCCTCAGTGACTTCCTCAATCCCTTTTTAAAAGGAGTTCATCTGAGCTGCAAGCCAATCATGTCAGAGCTGCAATTGGCCATTCCCAGGTGGTTGCAATTACCTCCCCTGAAACAATTCGTGTTCTACAAAACCCGTTAAGCATCACACAATGATATCACACAGCAACAGTTTTGGATGGAGAGATATGTGCACCTTTCTCCCCATCCAAAATCCACATAAATTAATATGGTTCTTTTGGCTTTATGACAAGTACAAATACTGTTTGCATATTTTAAACACACTGGTACCCACATACAGTGACACAAAAATTCCTTGAGGGGGAGGCAACACTCCATCGCAGATTTTCACTTATCGCAGCAGGATCCCGGTCCCCATTAACCGCGATAAGTGAGGGAAAACTCTAATCCCAAAAGCATAGTTACCTACTGACTAAACAAAGAAGGAGACAAGCAAGACTTCTCAGAATATTTATTCCCCTGTGGATGTGAGCCCAGCAGTTTTGTGTGCCTTTTTGTTGAATCAAATATCTTCATAACTTTTGTCTTTCACTTAATGTTTTGTAATGCCATTTGTATTTATATGTTTCGGGTCCGTGTTTGTGACCAGTTTTAATGGCTTTGTTACAGCTGCAGTGGTTGTTAAGGCTCTGTATAAATGAATTGTATGGTATTGTATTCCTGTAGCGTAGCACTATCTAGTGCAGGTGTGCCCATTACGTCGATCCTGATCTACCGGTAGATCTAAGACAAGTCCCAAGTAGATCCGAGGAGTGTCGAGGAGAAAACAAAACAAACAAAAAAAAAAATGTGTGTCTTTGTACATGTTAGTAATATATTTTTTTGTGTGAATGTACGCTGCACCCTAATCATCCTATCAGTCTCATTTTCACAAAAAAATATATTTAAAAAATAAAGTAAAGCAGGTAATTCTTGAATTTACGGTGGCGCGTGATTACGTCGCCGGAAGTTGTTAGCGCTCAGCAGTCTTTAATTGCAGCTTGTGATCAGAGCTGTTGCTCTCTATCTTTTATCATAATTCTCATTCAGAGTTTGTTTCGTGTACAATTCACCGAGGGCACGGGCAAAGAATAGGCATCTAGGAGGGCCCAGGGAAGCACTTTAAAAGGTGTGGTGAGGTACGATAGTTAACAGGCTGCAAAAGTGCATCGCATGCCTCAGTTTCAGGCTGTTTCTCATCATGGCGTGCGTGCGTGTGCGGTAAGGGTAGATCCCGGGAGGTTAGGTGATCGAAAAGTAGATCTTCGGTCCAAAAAGTGTGGGCACCCCTGATCTAGTGGATGCACAGCGCAACCGCAGCCACTATTTTAACTTCTATGTGCCTTATATATGAAAACTGTTTTAAAATAGGCCATTTATTGAAGGTGTGCCTTCCAATCCGAAGTACCTTAAAGTGCAGAAAATACGGGTTATAAAATGTTTGAGCCACTTAACAAAATTCGAATTAGTGACTCACGCTCACAGTCTGGGCTGAAGCATGTCTCAAGTAATGCTTAGTGCAAATTATTTATTTATTTAGGTATTTATTTATTTAATTGGCCGTCGATGGTTGCCATGCAGTTTCCAGTAAAATGAAGTGAGCCAGACAAGAAAAATACAATGAAAAAAAAACGATTGTTTATTTAGTTTTCTTTTTTGAATGTTGTTAGTCAGGTAAAAAATAAAACAAAACCAAAAAAAAACGTACTTCCTTTCTTGAAAACTTATTTTTAAAACACGGCCCAATAACAATGAAAGCACTGCTCTCATCTCTCAAACATGCTCAAGCAAATGATGTAGTTGCTTTCTGAAGCAGATCCATAATTGGTTGTGACCTAGCCCTGAGCAACTGTGACGTGATTTTCAGTTGACAGCGAGTGGCAAAATGGCCGCCCGCCCCGCTGAGATGGACAAAAATGGGTGGACATTACTGCCTAACTCTTATTCCACAAACACAATACTGTATTCATCAGAATACCGTGCTTAGACTAGTGGGGCCGCAGAGAACATATTTTTGTCAATAAACGAGTCATCTGCTGCTGTAGCCCATCTGCCTCAAAGTTCAACGTACTGTGCGTTCAGAGATGCTCTTCTGCCTACCTTGGTTGTAACGGGTGGTTATTTGAGTCACTGTTGCCTTTCTATCAGCTCGAACCAGTCTGGCCATTCTCCTCTGACCCCTGGCATCAACAAGGCATTTCCGCCCACAGAACTGCCGCTCACTGGATATTTTTTTCTTTTTCGGACCATTCTCTGTAAACCCTAGAGATGGTTGTGCGTGAAAATCCCAGTAGATCAGCAGTTTCTGAAATACTCAGACCAGCCCTTCTGGCACCAACAACTATTCCACGTTCAAAGCCACTCAAATCATCTTTCTTCCCCATACTGATGCTCGGTTTGAGGCTGGAGATTGTCTTGACCATGTCTACATGCCTAAATGGTCGAAAACCGAGGTATGACTGTATATTAGAGCTGTCAAACGATTAAAATATTTAATCGTGATTAAAAACACAACTGTCATAATCAACTCATAATTAACTCATAATTAATCGTGATTACTCACACATTTTTTTATCCTTTCTAAATTTCCTTTTATATTTTTAGCCCTGGAGCTCAAACCAAGCTTTAAATGTCCCAATGTTTTCTCAGTACTTTCCAGGGTCTGATGAACCTCTCAGGCTCCCCCATCAGTCATCAACCAATAGAAGTGGCTCGTCATCTGCCACAAGTACAGGTGCAGTATACTGTTATCTTGTCTTATCAGTGTGAAGAGCATATAATTACAAATTATTCCAGACAAACACAATTATTCCCATTGGATGTCCAGCTCATTCTTTTGTTTGCTGTACGTTAGGTACATGTGCCAGACAAGTAAATTGTTCAGTACCAGGTTAATACGAAAATTAGGAATAACAGACCCTCCCTTGATATTGAATACAATAAATGACCTGTAGACTGGAACTGCATAACATTATTTGAGCAGCGTCCTTGCGATTTACGTTTGAGCAAAAGTCATACTGCAGGCACTGTGATGTGGAGGAGATGTATGAACTCAACATGGTCTCATCTAATTTCAAGGGGATCTGATCAGCTTGCACATTTGGGCTCTGCTCTGTATCGATGAACACTGTTCTCAACTGAGTCTTAATCCTGTTCAAAATTAGTCTCAGATTCTCTGTAACAACCAACTGTTCCTTGACTAAATTGGTGAGGGAGGTCAGAGTCAGAATCGTCTTCATTGACCAAGTATGTAAAGAAATTTGTCTCCGGTAATATAGACTACACTAGTATTGCAATAACAAGCAACTTTGATAAAAAAAATAAAATAAAATAAAATAAAAAAATAAGACATGAAATAGAAGTATAGAAATAATTTCCGTAATGTGAGGGTACCATTGTGCAGTAGGGCTGCCACAAACAATTGTTTTCGTAGTCGACTAATCACCAACAATAATCGCGATTCGTCGACTCATCGGATCAGCCTCCTAAAATAACTGATCTGTGCCTTTTTTTTTTCCTTTTTTTTTTTTCAGAAAACACGAAAAAATTAACCACATTCTGATGATATGTATTAATAATTTCATTCTGGGTATATAAATAAATGATATGTTTAACTACGGATGGAGCGGATGTTTAAGGCATTTTTTTAATGACTTAAGCCATTATTTGAAAAGGGTAAGGGTATACAAATTGCAGCATACTGCACCAGCAAGCAACTGCTCTTATATAACCATTATCTTGAATTCTTTAAGGTATGTAAAAATAAATAATGAAGACAACTACGATAGTTCATTTAATTTTCATTAAATTTCCAGCATTCCTTGAGCAATCTAAAAACAAGGACAATGATGATGATAGTAAAATATAAGAACTTTTCGTTAAATGCTGTTACCTTTAACATATACAACAAATGTGAGGTGTATTTAAACATAGAACATAAAAACTATGCATAGTAACACGCACATGCAACAATTACTGTTATGAATACAAAATATCAACATATAAATATATATTTTAACTTCAAAGGCCTTAAATGCCTTCAGTTTTGTTTTTACATTTAGAAGACTGTGCAACCATCTGAGTAAATTTGGGCTCAAGAAAACAAAATTAAACTAGTGCTGTCAGGAGATTACAAATGAGAGATTAATTAATTATGATCTGTAATTAATGGATCTAATTAAACTATATTTTAATCTACCGGTAATCTAAAAATTGCTTACAAAACCATTATTTTCATTTAAATTCGTTACATTATTGAGGCAGATCAAAAGATTGACATCACAAAAAAAGTGCCATTATGAAGTCTTATTCTTTTTAAACAGACTTGAGCAGATGCAGTCCTAACCATTTACTTTTTGCTGTATTTGAAACTAGTCCCACACCTGCAACCTTTAGTTTTGACCACCAGGGGGGATATCAATGTTTTGTTTTGGTTTGTTTTTTTGGAAATCTCCAAATAATTACAAAATAAAAATAAAATAGAACATCAGGTCCATAAAAAGTGCTTAGGTTGACATATCAAAAACACTTCTGAGCAATACAAGTCCTGAACTTGCTTCAGATAATACAAAAAATAAATAAAACGGACCTTTAAATCACAGTGTTGTAAGTTAGCACTTCAGAAATAACACTGTTCATCATTACAAAATAAAGTTCTGAAATAAACATCAATCATTTCTAGTAGGCTACAGAGGACACAGGAGCTATAATGACTTCATGCCTCGTCCACTGGGTATTCTTCTCGAGTTTAGTTTGCCAAAGAGCTTTGCTATGGCTCGCTTTCGATGCCGTTAGTCGTGGCTGCACTCGTGACTGGGTGCTTTGCATTGATGTGGTAGGCTGAACTTGAATTGCTTCGGTGGTAAGCAAACTCCTTACAAATTTGCCAAACCCTCTACCTTTATCAATAGGGCTGCCGTCACGGCATTTTTGGAACTCTCACATGCTCCTCCATGTTCACCTCTCCTTTCCTCACCGCTGCTTAGCTGGCCCTCCCAACTCCAATGGGAACCTATCAGTTTATGGTAAACAAGCCCAAACATAATGACAGCCAATCAATGTCCGTTTCAGGCTGTGACTGACCATTGTTTCCCACCCTCAACAACTCAAACACAGGAAGCCAACACATAAAAACTGATATTTTTAAGAGGCAACCCACCAACTGAAACAATAAAGTTAGAGATTAAAATTTGGATTAACCCGATTGAAAAACAATGTGATAAATGTGACTGTAATTAATTATTCGCAATCAATGTAATAATTTGACACCTCTAAATTAAACACATCTTGAAAGTATTCAATCATATTACAAAACCAAATGCGGCAGGCATCGAAACCGAAAAATAAATTCTCCACAAAAATGACATTTTCTTCTCACAAAAAGACAAGAAAAAAGTGCACTTTGTGCTCAGTGCTCACAATTTGTACTACTAGTGCAGGGGTCGGCAACCCAAAATGTTGAAAGAGAACGAAAATTTGTCTGGAGCCACAAAACCTTAAAAGCCTTATATAAGCCTTATAATGAAGGCAACACATGCTGTATGTATCTATATTAGCTATATTAGCTTACTATCAAAATTATTTAAGTTGGCTACAAATACACAATAAGCCTTCATGATTAATCGTTTTTTTTTTTTTTATTCATTGCAGTACATCCTGTAGAGCAGTGGTGCCCAACCTTTTTTGACGGAAGATCAACTTGTCGATTAACCAACCTCCCGCGATCGACCCGATACCGCACACGCGTGCATACACACGCACTTACACACGCATGCCATAATGAGCAACAGCTATTACGGCCCCGAAGATGATCGAGGCATGGAATGCACTTTTGTAGCGTGTTAACTATCGTTGCTCACGTGTACTGTTTAAAAATGCTTCTCTTGGCCCTCCAAGTCCCCGTTCTTTGCCAGTACCCTCGGTGAATTGTACATGAAACACCGTTTTTATTTTTTGTAACAACAGCCACCTGCCTGGCATCCCGTCCTTCTGATAGAAATGTGTGTCGCAGGCTGTGACACAAATCCTTGTTGCCAGATATGTTGATATGTAATATTTATTCGACACATTTTTAGTGCAACGGAAAACGTTAAGAATGTGTCATGTTTGTCCTCCGACAGAAACCATATTAAAAAATATAAATATTTCCCTCCCCCATCTTTTTCAAACATTTTTGAAAAAGCTCCAGGGAGCCACTAGGGCAGTGCTAAAGAGCTGAATGCGGCTCTTGCGCTGCGGTTTGCCGACCCCCGTACAAGTGAATAGGAAATGTGGCAGATTTTTTTTTTTTTTTTTTAAACGCTACCTCCACCCCATCGCAGCGGATCAACACTGCAGCAGGATAACATCTGCTCTCAAAAGTGAACACAAAGACATGCTCACTTCCCTGACAATGAACAACAGAACTGTAGATTAAGATGAGAGGTAGAATGTAATACAGTATTTATGTTTTGGGTTCAGTGCCTCCTGGATCAATGAGAGAGGGGTTCAAAATCCACGCTGACGTAGCTTGACGACCACGGCGTTTTCATGCTCCGTACAATGCAGCCGCCCCCGCCAGCTATTATTTCTAAAAAACTTTGTGGGTCTGTGTGTATTGGTGACAAGTGTCAGAGTGTAGACGCCCTAGTCTTTTCTCGAGTAAGTAAGCGCTTACGGTCGCCAAAAACGAATGAAAATGACAAAAACAAAGACAAAACGAGGAAGCATGTAACCGAGGTGGCCACTCGTGTCGGCGCCATCTTGTTATACCTCATTCCTTTCAGCTCAGGGTAGACCAGGGGTGCCCATTACGTCGATCCTGATCCAACAGTAGATCTAAGACAGGTCCCAAGTAGATCCGAGGAGTGTCAAGTAAAAAAAAAACCAAACAACCATTTGTGTGTCTTTGTACGTTAGTAATATATTTTTTGTTTTAATGTACGCTGCACCCTAATCATCCTATCAGTCTCATTTTCACAAAAAAAAAAAAAAATTAAAAAATAAAATAAAGCAGGTAAATCTTGAATTTACGGTGGCGTGTGATTACGTCAACGGAAGTTGTTAGCGCTCAGCAGTCTGCAATTGCAGCTTGTGATCAGAGCTGTTGCTCTCGATCTTTTATCGTTATTATTCTCCAGTGTTGTGTCCAAGGACCGGCAACCCGAGGCCAAGGCCAAGGCCAAGGACTTGCCTCCGAGGCCAAGGCCAAGGACTTGGAAAATTTTCCGAGGCAAGGCCAAGGCCAAGGACTTGAAAAATTTTCCGAGGCCAAGGCCAAGGACCAAGGACTT
>NW_017806011.1:381819-382608 GCF_001891065.2 Hippocampus comes
CGCACATTGTTTGGAACTGTGCGTCCTGTGGGTTAATTTTGCGTCTCGGACACGGGACGCAGAGGTAACGAGATGGCTGATCTCTAAACATTCTCTGAGTACTACTATTATTACCACTCCCACTAATACTACATTAATTAGTTTAATACCTTCAACTTCACAATAATAATAAAAAATAATTAAATCAACCATGATTTTAAACTATGTATTATCAATATTCATTATTCCAAACATGAGAAAGCATTTACCAAAAACATAACTGGAATCGAGCAAAAGGACTCCAAATCCCAACGGCCAAACCCGAAAGTGAAGTGCCGGCATTATTGACTCCAGCTGTAATGCAAATTACTTGGTTCAAACAAACATTAAAGTGCCACCGCAGAAACGTGACGACTGTGCAAAAATAACTACATAAAAGACACCACTGTTACAGAAAGACTTTACACGCTATTTAAACTGCCGATCGCGAACGGAACAAACCGTGATTGAAACTAACTGTGATGCCGCTCTTTATTCGTTGCGCTAACTGTCGCCTGTCAGTGGCAGACCCGCCCCTTTTAAAGCGCCAGCTTAATTCATCAATATGCGTATAGCTGGATGGAATTTGTTTCCTTCGTGGTTTTTGCGATCCTCGGTCCCACTTAATACCTGTGGAAATCGAGGCTCTAATCCCTCATTGTGTCCGAGGACCGGCAACCCGAGGCCAAGGCCAAGGCCAAGGACTTGACTCCCAAGGCCAAGGAATTGACTCCCAAGGCCAAGGACCAAGGACCGACCTTCGGTCCTCGA
>NW_017806011.1:382767-386696 GCF_001891065.2 Hippocampus comes
CTCGAGGAACACATCACTGTTATTCTCATTCAGAGTTTGCTTCGTGTACAATTCACGGAGGGCACGGGCAAAGAATAGGAATCTAGGAGGGCCCAGGGAAGCACTTTAAAACGGTACGTGTGAGCTACGATAGTTAACAGGCTGCAAAAGTGTATCGCATGCCTCAGTTTCAGGCTGTTTCTCATAATGGCGTGCGTGCATGCGCGTGTAGATCCCGGGAGGTTAGTTGGTCGAAAAGTAGATCTTCGGTCCAAAAGGTTTGGGCACCCCTGGGATAGACACTCGAGGTCCTTGAATCAAGGGTCCATGTCTTTAGATACAGCATTCTCCTTGTATGTCTCCAGTTATTTTTTTAATGTCGATTTAAACTTGGCAACATAAGAAGGGTCATCTGAGCTCTCCATCACCCCAGAAAGATGGCAAAATGCAGGAGAGCCACGGAGCGTGAAACATACTTCTCTCCCTAAAAGTTAGTCACATGTGAAACCTGCAACAGAAAATCAACTCTACATGACTCAAACGTAATTGCTTTCACTTAAACACACAGAGTTCCTAAGAGTGCCTGGATTTTATTGTTTTCGTGGTCTGAAAAGTGCTTGAATATTAGGTTATATGCTTTCAAGTGCTTGACATTGTAACTATACTAAATTGAGATCCTTGAATTTCAAAACCTGTTTGTTGAAACGAAATGTCAAAGGTGTATAGCATAATATGAAATGTATCAGCGGCATGGTGATCGACTGGTTAGCACATCCGCCTCACAGTGCAGAGGTCTCTGGTTTGATTCCGGGCCTCGGAGTGTGCATGTTTTCTCCGGATACTCCGGTTTCCTCGCACATTCCAAAATCATGCATGGTTGGCGAACTGGACACGGCTGAGGTGTGATTGTGAGCGCGAATGGTTTTTCGTCTTTGTGTGCCCTGCAATTGGCTGGCAACCAGTTCAGGGTGTCCCCCGCTTACTGCCCAAAGACAGCTGGGATTGGCTCCAGTATGCCCGGGACCCTCGTGATGATAATTGGATCAAATAATGGATGCAATGTATCTGGTGGCAAAAAGTGACAAATAATCATGAGTATAATATCATATGTCTTTCTTTTTACAGGGTTCTAATATGTTTCATAGCACCAGCAACCCGCCAAATGTGGGTTAAAATTGATTTTGGCGGGTGTTGATGCCCAGTTTGGACAGTGGTATGTAGGGTAATCGCGTCCGTCAGAAATACTTTGGCATGGAGTTTCGTAGATAAATCAGAACTGTTCCTCTTACGGAATCGTTCGCCTCCCACTTTTAAGGAACGAAAAGTAATGGGACAAACCAACAGTCATAAATGAAAGTTCACTTTTTAATCCAAGGCTTTGCCGTCATTTACAGCCTGAAGTTTAGAATACATACACATCGTAAGACGCGATATTTCATCTCAGCTGCCTTCAGTTCCTGCTTGTCTTGGGGCAAATTGCCTTCAGTTTTGTCTTTAAGGGAAATACATGCCCACTCGGCTTAAATTCAAGTGACTTGGCTATTGCTTAACATTCCACTTCTGCACTGTGAAATGCCTTCTAATGAGGTGTGAAGCCGGTGGCTGAATATGAGCATGCCCAGATCAGTGAGCAGCCAGTGATCATCTGCACCCTTTGCTTCCCTCCCCCAGCCCCCTGTGTTGCTTTCGTGGTTTTAAAAATACTGTTGACATTTTTGCCGTCCACAGGCCCAGACTATACGATCAGAAGTAACAAGAGCGAGGACAACCCAGACGAACGAAACCCATTTGGCCGAGACGAAACTCTGAAAGGTTTTGAGGCCAGGTTTCCACTCCAGTTCAAACAGTCAAAAGTAATAACGTATCAAACTTAATGTGACATGTGGAGAAGTGCTATATATGACTTATGTCTTTCCTTCTACCCATTCAGACTGCGACATTGCGAACTGGTCTGTCCAGGGTGTCCGGTGCGGGCAGTCAACCACGACGCTCCCAAAGCCCAACTTCCTGCTCCAGCCCAGTATTTACTACTGGTCAGTCGGAATTGAGGATGACGATTAGCCCCCAAGGTAGGCTGCCTCATCTGATCAAATATTCCGTTACATGCACCTGCCTGTTACACAAAAGTGATCCACCCGCTTTACCTTGAACACATATAATAAGTACATTTCCGGGGTTTAAGCTTGTGATCGCTTGATAGTTTGAGACTCGACTGGCCAAATACATATTGTGTTTAATAGCAGTACTTAACAGTACAGTGGTACCTCTACTTTTCTAATTATTTATTTCTATACATACATGTCGAATTATTTCTAATTCGACATGTATCTATGGATGAAATCAATAAGTGTGCACTCACCGAAATGCACAAAGCGGGCAGGTGCAGCACATGCGCATCCGTGAATGCAGGAAGATTAAGGATGGTGGTTCAAAATGTGCAGACTCTCTTTTTTTATATAAAGCAAATGGTTAAGTTAGATGGTTGTGAATGTCGTAAAGTCCAAACTTGGATCCGGGAAGGATTTAATCTGACGCACAAAGAATTCACAATGCGGTGAAATGACTTGATTGATTCAATATCTGTTGCAAACATGTTGCATGTATCATATTCAAAATGAGAGGAGAATTGCAAAAATTATTCTCGTTCATCAGTTGAAACATGAAATGTTTGCCTTTGTAGTTGATTCAATTGAATAGTAAATTCCCGGACTATAGAGCGCACCTGATTATAAGCAGCACGCACTACATTTTTAAAGGAAAAACATTTTGTACACACACAAGCCACACCTGTATATAAGCCGCTGGTGGACACATTGTAACATGAGATATTTACAAAGAAAGGCAGTACACAGAAAGCGCTTTCAAAGTTTTAATAACAGACCTTAACTTTTCTTTTCAAATAGTGCCTGTAACACGGCAGCACCACAGCAGTAAAACAGCACTAACGGCTGGATACAAAAAAAACTTCGCCGTTGAGTAATGCTTTTTTTTTCAATGAAAAGATCGTCGCTTGCCGAAACACTCGGTCAACCATTCCTTCATTAGGCTTTCGACTATCTACGCTTTCGTGTCAACTTTCACGACAATGTCTTTTGGGAGGTTTTTTGTTTTGTTTTGTTTTGTTTTGTCTTTCGGGGCACAGTAATCCTTGGTGGATGCAAGTGAAATGCGCCCTCTCATGGATGGTTGTTTTCAGTGTGTGACAGATGACAGTGTCTTCCTCGAGGTGTGTGTGTGTGTGTGCGCCTGCGTGCGCACGCGCGCATCTCACTCTTCCCCCTTTTCTGCTTGAGCGCTCCCTGGCGGCCGTTCGAAAAATCTTTATATAGGCGGCTTCATTAAATAAGCCGCAGAGTTGAAAGCATGTCAAAAGTCGCGGTTTATCGTCCGAAAATTATAGTAGGTTGAAAAGGATTTGCGAAATATTGTTTTTATTTATGTTCTATGCAGCATACCAACTTCATTGGCATTGGGTTTTGTAAAGTTGAGATTTGTAAAACCTGACCAACAGAATGCCTGCATTCTGAATTATTGGGGAGAAAAAAAAGACAGTGATGTTGTTACCTCGTAAAGACAGTAATGGATAATAGCCCAAATGGATTCTTAAAATAAAGATGAGGAATGTCTATCTATTTTAACAAATGCAGTAAATATTCTGTAGTGCGGACTCGTGTTTGCGCTGTCCAATTTGTCCTGATAACAGAAATTCCTCATTTGGGAAATGAGCATGGTACATGTCCTTTATGAACCTGCAAGTATGTTGACAAAATGCACGTGTAACAACACAATCAATAAAATACAAAAATATACTGTCCAAAAACTGTTTATAAAACAAAAACTGCAATACAGGTGTATCCAAAAAAAATTCACAACAGTAAAATACTTACAGTATTTTAATGTTTATTTTTTTTCTGTCTTGGGAAAAAAAATGTGTCTATTTTGGATTGTTT
>NW_017806011.1:386712-390574 GCF_001891065.2 Hippocampus comes
GATTTGCGTCTTTCCGACTCCAAGTGTCTGCTGGATGCTTTTAACTTTGTGTCCAGCCTTGCTCAAACGGATGCATTTCACTCGCTCCGCTCCAGTCATTACAGTTCTTCTACGTTTCGATGCCATGATCTACACGACGTAAGTGAATAAAGTTAAAATCTTTCGCAATTGCAGTCTAACGCACGCCAATAAAAAGTCACTTACACATCTTCGTTTCGAATTTGATGAATGAAAACGGCGAAGCGAACACGTTTCTTTGATCGTGTCTGCTTTTAAGCTAGTGCCGCGTTCTACAGGACGTTAAGTGAATAAACTTAAAATCATTCACAATTACAGTAAAACGCACACCAATAAAAACTCACTTACACATCGTCGTTTCGAATCTGATGATCGAAAAACGCGAAGTGAAAATTTGTCTCAGTGTCGTCGTTCCGTAGCATTGGGTGAGCGTTGCGTGTATTTAAGCTCCCGCGGCATGACGTCTCAATCCGGGTTACGGGTAGTGGAATTTCCGCTTACGTAAGTTCCGGTAACATGTAATATCGTAGTCAAAATGTTAATGCACAGGTTTTTGTTCCGGGTGAAGGAAATTCCTTTTCAAAGAATTCCGGGGATGGGAATATTTACTGTATTTGATTTCACCACATGATATTTTGCACATGATCATCAACCAGTGTTTTACAACCATGACAATTAAGTACATCACTCACGGTCTAATTTTATTTTTGTAGCAATGAATGGTTTAGACGGCTCCATTCCCATGGCCTACCTAAAACTGGATCATCAGTTACAGGTAGGTAGAGGATTTTTTTCAGTACAGTATTCCTATTTTTATATACATCTCTCTCTCTCTCTCTCTCTCTCTCTCTCTCTCTCTCTCTCTCTCTCTCTCTCTCTCTCTATATATATATATATATATATATATATGCGAAGGCATGAAAAATAGGTACCTTGTCTCAACAAAAGTTGTTTTTCAACTCATCCAGTCAAATAAAAGCCCAACTCAATAAATCTCATATGATGCACATAAAGTGACGTGTTTTTATTAACTTAATAGCGATTTTCAGCACGCTGTAAGTTCCCTTGATGTGCCAGAGATTCGGTACACTGGTCTCGCTTTCAATTATGGCACTCAAAATAGATATCTAGTGCTGGTTGCCTATCTCTCTAGGTTCCTTATGGGCATAACTAGCAGAATCAGTGGTGCATAAAGAAGCAATGAAATAGCCCAAAAAAGAGCACCGAAAAGGTCTGTGAGTCAATGCGCGTGGTTGTGCGAGGAGCAGGTTGACAGTCAGAAGAGGCAACAAAGCAGCACGAGTAAATGTTGATGCATGGAAACAAACATCCATGGAAATGACCATTTATTCAGCCTGGAAAAAAAACCTATCTGTGCATATGTAAAGGATGCAAGCTCACATTGTGCTGAACTATGTTAAGCCTCACTCTTCGAGAGCCTGTGTGTGATAGTTGTCAGCCAGTGGGTATGCAAAAAAATCACAACAAGTTTATGTAATTTTAAGGAAAAAGGCAGTCCAGTCAAACCTCGGTTTTCGTCCATAATACGTTCCAGAAGGCTGTTCGAAAAACGAATTGTTCGAAAACTGAAACCACACTCTTTTTAAAGAAAAAATGTTTCTTGAACACGTCTGCTCACAATGGAAAGCGACACGAGGAAGCATCACTTCCTCGTCTACCCGAGGAAGCGTCACTTCCTCGTGTAAGGAAGGCGAGAGCAGTCAAATGGTGCATTTAAGTGCGCTCAGTTTGTTCGAGAACAGAAAATGGTCGTAATCCGAGGTACGAAAAATTCGAAATTTTTGGTCGAAAACCTATTTGGTCGAGAACAGACACGTTCGAAAACTGAGGTTAGACTGTATTGGGATATACTCTATATATCATTGTCAGGGTATCACACTTTGTCAGTATCGCACAGCACTACTTAACAGCAGTTGTTAAACTCACTGTCAAGTGAAATAAGCATTTTGGGTTTTTTTCTGTACATTATGCATGTTGAAAGATACCCCAGCCGCTGGGGGGCCGTGCCCTCCCCTGGGGGTGCACTGTTCCCCAGTGCCGGTCCCAAGCCCGGAGAAATGGGGTGGGTTGCGTCAGGAATGGCATCCGGCGTAAAACCTTTGCCGGGACGAACATGCGAGTTGGTAGGACGGTTTACAGGGACAGTTGGAAATTTCTGACTCGCTGTGGCGACCCCTGAAAAGGGACGAGCCGAAAGGGGAAGAAGAAGAAGAAGATGCATGTTGAAAGATAATTTCTGAAAGCATGAGTAAAGATTATTTACAAAGTGTTTCAGAGTTGTGCAGATAGTATTGAACTGTTCCACGATAGTATGGGTGGGTGCCCAACCTTTTTTGACGGAAGATCTACTTTTCGATCCACCACCCTCCCGCCATCGTTGTTACCGCGCATGCGCGCATACACACACAATTACACACGCATGCCGTAATGAGCAACAGCCATAACGGTATAGTTTTGTTGTTGTTGTTTTTTTTTTTTTTTTACATTTAAAAAGAGTGGTCAGAAGTAAAACTTGATTTGAAAGTTAGCGTACTTGAATGGAGTCACGACTAAAAATTAATCAGATGTGCAGAAAATAAGTGACGAACATGATGACGATGACTTGTGTCTACAGTAATATTGCATAAATGAGTTTATTTCCAACTGAACGTCTCTTTGCGGAAAAAAGAAAAAATAAGTGAACAAATCATACAGTAGCCTGGGCCGGGAAGTTTCAAACATGATATACCCAATGATCAAAGTATTACTTTTGTCAAGTTGGCTGTCAGCAATTTTAACGATATATGTGTATTTTTTTTCCAGCCCTTGACTCCGTGTCCTAACTCCAAAGAGTCAATGGCTGTGTTTGAGCAGCATATCAAGATGGCTCAGGAATACATCCGGGTTCAGTCAGAGATTGCTGAACTTGTTCGGAGAAAGTAAGTGATATGATCTCTTGCGAGGTTGGCTCCTGTGGATTCATCGATGCTGATTTCAATCACCTGCACCGCTTTCATCTGAAATGGCCAAAATTCTACATTGTCAAAGCTTTAGAACAGGGGTCACCAATATGGTGCTGGTGGACACCAGGTACCCCACTTAGGACCACATGAGTTGCTTGGAGGCCTGTTCTAAAATCAACTCAGCAGTGATGGAATATTTACGAGGAATGTTGTACAAAGCAGAAGTGATCGTTTAAAAAAAGAAGGGGTACACGGCAGGAGTTCTTCAACCTGTTTTTTTTTTTTGTTGTTGGTTGTTTTTTGTTAGTATTTTTATCTTGGGGCACATTCCCATATGATTTCCATTGACTTGTATTATGTTTGTTAAATAACTAAATCAAATCCACAATCAGTTTGAAAATCTAAAACCCCGGCAATGAAATAACCTCATACAATGTGATCATCAAAAAGACATTTATTGATGCTGTGTAAACTTTGACACCCAACAAAATGGCAAACAGGCAAAGAATTCCAGAAATTAAGCTTGGAGTCACAAGTCAAGTTTTTTACCATGAAAATAACTAATGTTTTGAATGAAAATGTTTTGTCTTTGGCTGATGTTTGTCAGAACCTTGGATTTAAATTTTTCTTTCGAAATAATTATTATTTTCACTGTGAGGTTTTTTTCCCCCCTTCAACTAATTGTGTACAGTATAGGTAAATAAGTGACTGATGCATTATCACCACGTAGTGGCAGAAAGCTTTCATGCAACTCTGATGTACTGACCTGAGATATATATATATATATATATATATATATATATATATATATTGGAGCTGTCAAACGATTAAAATATTTAATCTAATTAAAAACGCAACTGTCATAATTAACTCAAATTAAC
>NW_017806011.1:391775-427618 GCF_001891065.2 Hippocampus comes
ATATAATTTTTTTTTCCTCATAAAAAGTTAGAGATATTTGGCTTTCAGGTGAAATCTATGGTTAAAGTAAAAAGTTTACGTTACAGTGATATGTTAGCAGCACATTTACGTAGAAGGATGCCTTGGTAATTTCCTCATCTCAAACAATTCATTGAAACAAAAGGTAAGAACAATGGTGGGTACACCACAAAAAAAAAAAAAAAAAAAAAAGAACATCTCAATAACTCGTTGTGTGCCCTCAGCATCAATGACAACTTGACAACGACGTCTCATGCTGTTCACAAGTCGACTTATTGTCTGCTGAGTCATGGCATCCCACTCTTCTTGAAGGGCAGCCCTCAGGTCACTCGTCGTGTGCCCTCAGCATCAATGACAACTTGACAACGACGTCTCATGCTGTTCACAAGTCGACTTATTTTCTGCTGAGTCATGGCATCCCACTCTTCTTGAAGGGCAGCACTCAGGTCATTGAGGTTGTGGGGTGCTGATCTCACCGGTTTTCAAGAGGATTGAGGTCTGGAGAAAGTGCAGGCCATCCCATTTGAGGTACACCAGTCTCCCAACAGGCATATTCCCCTGATGTGACCTCGATGAGCTGGAGTATTGTCGTCCATGAAGATGAAATGAGGCCCGTGTTGTTCATGCAGGGGCACATTCACTGAATTAATAAATAATGTTATTCAGGTGGTATGGGCTTGTCACTGTTCCATTCACAAAGTGTAGGGCAATTCTGTCCCGACTGGACACACCTGCCCACACTGCAACACCGCCACCACCCAAAGCTCATCTGGCGACAACAGTGGATTATGCATAGCACTTTCGTTGCTATCTCCAACATCGTTGGCGGCCATCATTTCTGCTCAACGTGAAGCGATTTTCATCAGAAAAGGCACTGAGGCCCACTGGACCCTCATCAGGCGTAAATGCTCTCTGACGATGACACCTGTGGCCATTGGTGTGGTCAGGTAGCCATGCAGGTCGTCTAGCGTGAAGACCGCGCCGATGTAAACGGTTTCGGATGGTCTGACGTGACACTTGGGTGCCTCTCGCCTCCCTTAAACGTGCCTGGAGTTGAGTGGCATTCATCATCCGGGCATCTCTCAGGGCAGATTGATGCGGTCATCGGCATGGGATGTCCACTTCGACATCTTTCTGTGACTCTTCCGGTTTCTCTGTATTTCTGTTCCAACCTGCTGATGACACTCTGTGACATGCTAAGCTCACTGGCCACTTTGAGAATGTCCTGTTTGAATCATCACAATGGCAAGGTACTCTTGATCCATTGTTGAGTGTCGCCTTTGTCTCATGATGTCAACATGTGAGCAGCATGATGAGGACCACTGTTTAAAACACCACCACTAATTGAGTCAATTCAAGGGTCAAACCAAGCATTTATCTAATGCCCATCCACTTTTGCGCGGCAGTGGAACAACCCACTCTACGCTTCCTCATCAAAGCTGTAAGAGTTCAGCCATAAATGAGAAGGAAGTCGTGTCAGTTACCGTGATCAGAAGCTGATTCTGAACAAAAGATGAAGGCGTGCAAGCACATATTTAGTCAGTGAACCCTAACCTTAACACACAGCAGTACATATTTCAACACTTTTTTGGGGGGAATTTTAGGGTAAGTAATAATGTTTGATTGCATCTGGTCCTGAAGATTTTTTGAAAATGAGTTGAAACATGAAGTCCAAGTAACAAGACACTGTATTGCTTTCTATCTAGGCAGGAGTTGTTTTCAGAGTTGGAGGAGGGCCAGAGAGAGCACCAGACCTCATCTCGAGTCATGCAGGAGCACAGCAAGCTGCTGGAGGACAACAGCAGCCTTTCTGCCTACTGTCAGGGCCTCAGAAATCAACTGAGTGTGATAAAGAGCCAGGACCAACAACAGAGCTAAAGCCACACAGCACGGATGTACCAGACCCATTGTGAATTCATTCTCTGGTCTCGTGTGGAATTACTCCATGAACTGGCCCTGAGAAAAACAGGCATGCCTATCATCACTGATAGTGTCTTAGTTTTCACATCTGACCGTGGGATCGATTCCCGCGCAATAACCGTGTAATAGTGAGTGTGAATGATTGACTGGCAATCACTTCAGAATGTCAGCTGGGACCGGCGCCAGCTCCCTGAAACGTTGAACAGGATAAGCAGTAGCAAGTGAATCGATGGATCGACGTGCCATCTCTTTGGAAGTGTTCAAACTAAAATGAAGACACCTCAAGAGGAAACAAATAAATCCGATATTTGACCTCACCCAAAACCTGACACTGGTTGGGGTCCACGAACCATTTCACTCTTCAAGTTCTCTCAGTCCGTATTTTTTCACCCACATCAGAATGTAGCTACTTGCGGTGCGACACTGGCTATATGTCACATAGTTCCTGGCATGATACAGTTATGGTTGTGGACATACACTCTTGTATGTATTACTTGTAACCCCAGTAATATACAAGCCCCGAAGTTGACGTTTGTCGGAATGAACAGAGATGCAGCTCATGGTGAAAAGTGGCCGTCTCTAATTTGATAGAGGTTAAATAATTGAATACCTTCAGAAGGGATGTGGGAGACGCGTGCTATTGTCAGGCCCCTCCTCAGTTTCAACCGTTTCTGAACATTGATGTACTGGAGATGGTTTCCCTCACCCCTCTTTCAAACCATCTATCAACAAGGGACAATTTTTTTCTGATGACATACTTTTACCCGTGCTAATTTTAACCCCCTTCTTGAAAATGGGGTTAAGACTGAAACGTAACCTTTGCCAAATAATTTACTAAGTGCATCAGCGGCCTGCCTCACAGCCAGATTTGAAACATAACATCATTGAAAACAAATCATGATATCTATTTTTTTTTTCTTTGGGTTTCATCTTTCATGCCTTGGCTTCCACCGTTTAATTTTTTTTTTTTTTTTAATGTGTTACACATTTTAATTCATATTAATTATTGCAACTGTTCTGTCCCCGTTTAGGGGGTTGTATTGACCAACCACAACATTCTGACCATTTTTTGTCCAAATCATCCGAATGATAAAATCTGCCCTTACGAAGTAATAATGTTCAGTTTTGACTTTGTCATGAAACGTGAGCAGGGTGGACTTCACAAAATGTATTAATGAAAGTCTAACTGAAATCCAAAACAACCAAAGTCCACAAAACAAGAACCCAAAGTAACAAACAAAAACCCACAGCAGAAGCAAAAAAAAAGGTGAAAGCAATACAAACAAAAACACTGACACGACCCTGAGTGGACGGGCAGGGAGTCCTTCTAACAGAAAACGACTAATGACATAAAGACCAAAAGGTGTGCTGCTGTAGGAGAAGCCCTACAGTGCCACCTGTTGGTCACAAACATCCACCATGACAGACTGTCAGACAAGAACAAGAACAAACATGTTGTTGGGTTTGGAGTTTGTAGTGATGTACAAGTGCACTTGCATTATTTTGAGGACTGTTTATATTATTTTGGCTGCGTCAAAATATGACACGATATTTACTTCTGGATTTTATTCAATTGTACACGTGCTCATGATGTTGCAGTTGGTCAGTGTTTCAGTTGTTTCGAAATGGTTGTTGAAATCTGGGCAAAAGGGTGCCTAATGCCTTAATTTTATTGTCACTTTTATTTCCATTTTTCTCCTATTTTAAAACTTCAACATGTTTTTATGCCTAAGAAAAAGAGAAAAAAGTCGAGTTTATGCAGTTGTGATTCTACCTGTACATAAAGAGATACCAAAATGCAAGTGCAGTTGGTGTGCATTGTTGCTCTTGTCCTTTGCACAATGTCTCATAAACACATTTCCACATCAAGATCGAATGGAACCTTTTCATATCACACATTTCCTGAATATCAGTAGTTCAGCAGTCACTGTCCATGTCAGAATTACTGTATATGGGTGAAACCTTCATAGTTTAAAAATGTAATAGGCGCTTTTCTCCTTTTCTAAGCAAGAATTCATCTCAGGTTTGGAGAAGGACCAGATAATAAAACCACATAAGCTAAGTCAGGCATTGATATCCATGTACAGTCCTATTTGGTTCACTTTTTTTTTGAAGTGGTGCGTTGTGTAGCGTATCAAGAATTGTTGTGGTGGCTGGCTTGACAAAACTGGCTCCGGCGCTAAACAACTACCTTCGTCACAGGCTTAAGGGCCAAACGCGACTGGAATTTCCATCAAAATATGTCCTTGCGGTCCGTGGTGCTAAAAAAAAAAAGTGGACACCAAGAGGATTGTGCTCAGCTACTTGATGAGTTTGGCAATTACTATTTTTTAACAGGCCATGCAACTAGATTGTGATAAATATGAACTTAATATATTTTTACAAAACAGTAAATTGTATTATTATAAGATGCCATCGTGTAGCTCTGGTATGTGTTGTTGTAGGAAATTAAAACCTGGGGGGAAAAAGTCCAGTAATCCCTTGCTTTTCGTGTTAAATGGGGACCAGAAACCACTCACAAAAGGTGAAAACCGTGAGGTAGGATTTGGCCTCGGAATTTTCGTGTGTGTCGGTACCAGCATGTTTAAAATATGTAAACGGTGTTAATACTTTACATATTTAAGACAAATATAACAGGAGACATTTAAATCTTTCATAATAAAATCTTATACAGTAATTAAAATTCATCAACGTTGCCTTCTGAGAGAAGCGAAGAGGCTTGTGTTGGTAGCGTAGAAGGCGGCTCTCACTTGACTCCTCGGCTTTAGGTTCACTCTGAGACTCTTCTGTTGGAGGCGCTGTCGGTGTAACTGAGGTGTTTAAATTGGAGAAAAACACGGTGATGGGTTGCTCTATGACGTTCATCTTGTCTTCTTAGTTGAAATAGGGTTCAGGTTTCTTTTTTTATCAAATGATCTTTTTTAGTGAAGAAAAAAAACTCTTCCCGAGCTGAGAGTTTCGGCTGTCACTGTTTCCTTCTGACATCTCTAAAACACAGCTGACTTGGTCGGGAAACCTTCAAAATAAGGCTGCCCGACCCAGTCAAGGCTGCAAAACTGCCCCCCGTCATAGAAGCAAACTGTCCTTGTTGATGGTGCCATCTCCAACAAGCGGGCTCACACATCTCCCACGTATTGCTTCGACGGCGGCAAGGGGTTGGAGCACAGTTTTACTAATCAAAAAAGGTTTACAGTGAAACTCCTCTACAACGAAATCATGTTTGCAGCAAGACATTTTTCACAAGAGTGGACTATTCACTATAGCAAATTTATCTCAGATGTAAACACACACACACACACACACACACACACACACGCATGTGTACTCTATTTTTATTCCAATGGTGCATAAGTATGAGCATACACTTATATGACACAATGAGCATACACTTATTTGACAGTTCATATAGCCAGCGTAGAAAGAAAAAAAGGGAAAGAAATTGCGAAATTTACGAGTATTCACTTTCACTTACATTTCTTGCATAACGTCTTTTACTTTGCTTCCTGCATCTTTCATTTTTATTACTTTGATCCTGTCTTCAAGCGTTAAAGCTTTTCTGTGTTCTTCACTCCTTGATCTGCAAAAGTCCGTTTGTGTAGCCATTTTAGCAATGCAACGCTCGTGCTGCGTCTGAAACTAACAATAACAAATACTGTTCTTCCTGGACGATTGCGCATGGGTAAACCAGTGTGGTGGTTGCTGTTGCAGTTTCGGAGCGAAGCAGTAGGAGTCGCTGGAGGCTGAGGTTGGATTAGACTTTTGCGGAAGGCTTGTTTTCATTGTAGTGAATCTCGTTGCGAGGCAAAGGCAGAGAAAAAGATTTCGTATTACGCCAACGGGGATTTTTCGTTGGCGGGGGAGCAGAAAAGTGGGAATGGTTTTAATGCATGATTTTTTCACACGAGGGGTATTTTCGCCTCTGTAGGTTTTGTTGTGGAGGAATTTCACTGTATTGCTTCAACAAAAAAAGTTATCACGAACACAATACGAAGACTGTGTGCGAGACAGTAAACAGACTGGCGATGATGCGCAGCCAATCAGCTAACTGGATAAATCCGCTTGTGCTCTCATTGGTCGATGTAGCATTGGGAATGAATCACATGCTTTGTTTGAGTGGGCATGTACAGTACAGGCACGTACAAAGTCTTTGAGTCTTGTCAGCTCTTTGTCGGCATGCAGGGAAACCTCTTGCACATCAGTATAAAACAATGTGTCTTTCCGCAACATGAATGGCAATATGGCGATATTTTTAATTTTTTAAAATTATTATTATTATTTTTGAAAAAAAAAATCACTGAAGCACCTAAATCTGTCGCGCAAAGTGGCAAGGGATCACTATACTCAGTTGTATTAAAATACATAATCACATATCTATGCATATTAACGTCATTCTGTCCCTGGAACGGAACGATCTGTCTGTGAGTCCCAGAAGGACACCCGCTTGCCGTCGGCAAGTGCTCTTCAAGAGCCTTGCTTTTGTTGTTCTTTTTTTGTGGTTTTTGTGTTTTGTTTTGTCACATTGTGTTTGTTGTTACGTCGTGTGGACCTGCTGTGGATTGCTTTCAGCATTTTTTTTTGGCCACGACATTCGTCAAAGGAGAAGAATCTGTGCTTGGTGGTTGCGCCTTCTCGGCATCATGGGTATACCAGCACTGCTTTTGATTGGGAGGAATGTCGGCGCCATTTGACTGCCGGTGCTGGACAGCCCCCGGGGCGCTTGTGTTTTTTGTGCCTGAAATGGGCAGCATTTTTCACAGCGCTACAGCTTCTTGTTGCTTTCAAACTTAGCTTGTAGCAGACGTGCACATTTTCAGCATGACGTCTTTGATCCACTGGTGATAGGACACTTTGATTCACTCTTCTTTCATCGATAACTGCTTCAAACAACAAAGTGTATGCAGGAAGAGTGGCTAAGATTGCACGACTGTCTGTGTCTTATGTGTTGTGTTGTGTTGTATTATTTTGTCATTTTATGTTAACTGTTCTTTTGATGGCGGCGCGGGCACCCGCAGTGCCTCCTCTCTCTCCTGAGGAAAGAATTTCATCTGTGCTGTATGTTGCACAGGAAGCACAACTGACAATAAAGTTGACATGACATGGCATGACATGACATGACATTTTCGGGACAGTTTTTTGTAAAAAAGGATGAACTAAGCAAGGACGAGGTGGGTTTTCGTCCGTCCCTTTAATCGTCTCTAACCGGGTCAAGTACCTATGGACACCCATTTCATTTACGGACACCCATTCACAACGACTGACAGAAACACGCCCAGCCTGTTTTGCGTGTGTAATCCGCCAATACACGACTTCAGAGTAGACCAAATGGGAAATATCACGACGCAACGCATGTCTCGTGCGTGTTTACTGCGTTTGTATGCGGGAGGGAGTGACTTCACTTTGCTTCGAGTGGACAAGAGGGGGAGCACTCCTCCATGATAAAAGTTTCCACATTGCCAGTCAGCCTGGTAACCGACTGTGTTTGGCATGGCAGCTAAATGCTATCTTGGTTGACACGTAAACAGTTGTAAACAATTGAATCCAGCTGGTTGAGAACATTGGTTGTGTTGGATACAGAGATGGGCACTTTAGCCGGTCCGTCCTTTGGCCTCCGTCCACAACCTGGGTACCATTCCTCCATTGTCCCTTTGTCCTTAATCATATAATCGTCCTCCGTCCACATCCGTTGTCGTCCTTTTAAAGCGCTTCCATCCCAGTCCGCCCCCCAGGAAAAAAAAAGCGTCCGTGCATGACGCCGTGGGAGAGAGGCTAACGGCAGAGCCAGACCCAGTTTCAGAGCCCAGCTTCCAAGGGGCCACATGAAATGCATGGGCGGGGGCAATTAATACCCAACAGACAGCACTTTGCTCCATATATTCACTTACCACTGTCAATCCCATCTTGATGCCGCCCTTTTGTGACAACCGCAAGCAATTATTATCATAGACAACATTTAGGTGACATATGCGAAGACGCCTTCCTGAGTCCGTCAATGCCGCAGCCGTATTGGATGTGGCAAAGTGAAGCAAATTGTGAATGTGCTTCCTCCATGAAGATGTATCATCAAGCAAAAACTCACTGCATTAATACGGAATTATTGCTTTTGATTGTATGTTATCCTAGCTCAGTTTTTCCATATACTTGGCAGAATTAATGGCTAATATTATAACCACACACAATATGGTGGATGGGCTGACAGTTTCGATTCGACTCGGTTCAACAATTGTTTGCTGCAGTCGACACTAATGTAATACAGTATGTCCTTCCTCACTGGCCCTACTCTGTACAGCGTACAGTGATGCAACATAACAGTCTAAACCCATAATGTAGGAATCTACACGTGGCCTAATAAACCAAAATTGCGATCGATGGTCACCAAAATTTATGTGAACATCTTTACTTATGTTAACATCAACCTCTGAAAATATTAAAATGATCGCCCAAGTACAAGAGATTTTAGGGTGTTTTCCTCTTCATAGAAGCGCTCACTAAAAAGTTTATGTCACTTGACGAAAGAAATGCGTCATCCATAAAATACAAAACACATGACATGTCTTGACACATCGCACAATGCCGCACTTTGAAAAATGTGCAGGACTCTCGCATACAAACATTGATGTATTCATCGCCAGCGGGGTGGGGGATCCCTATGGCAGGTCAGAGTTGCTGTCCAGTCAGTGCAGTGGTGGGGCGAGCGAGTCCGTAGTTGGACGAGGAGGCCACTCACAGTGCTTATTGTTCGTGGGTAGATGATAAAGTCCAGGCCCACACCTTGGCCGAAGTGGCCGCCCACAGTGCTTATTTTTCAGTTACCCAGCTCAGTGAGTTGCCCTGGAGGCAAACTGAACTTAACTCTTTATTTTTAGTTTGTACATATCTTAAAGAATTTGGGCTGTTAGCAATTGATGGTTATAAAATGGCAGCTGCTCGCTGGTCCAATATGGTACAATTTACACAATATCCGATTACCATATTTTCTGCACTATAAGGCGCTTCAGATTATAAGGTGCACCTTCAATGAATGGCCAATTTCAAAACTGTTTTCATCTGTAGGGCGCACCGCCTTACAAGCGCATATAATGGAAGCTACAATAGTGGCTGCATCCACTAGATGGAGCGACATTAAGGGAATACAATACAATGCAATACAGCTTTATTTGTACAACCGCTGGAGTTGCAACAAAGCCATTAGAACTGGTCACAAACACGGACATGAAACATACAAATACAAATGACATTACACAACAATAAATGAAAGACAAACGTTATGAAGACAATTGATTAAACAAAAAGGCTCACATCCTCAAGGAGCTAAATATCCTTTTTCGCCTTACTTGTCTCCTTCTTCTTTCGTTTGGTCAATAGTCAACTATGCTTTTGGTATTATCGTAGTATCATAATGGCTGCGCAGAGCTCACAAAGTAGTTGTCTGTTTGAGTGTGTGTTGGCAAATGCACATGTCAATTCGTGTCAGGCAGAACATTTTTGGTTACAATTGGCTCCTCGTTAATAATCACCACTAGATGGCATAGGAACACTAACAAGGAAACAACTCAATGGGAAATACATATAAAGAGACTGTCACATCATACAAAGGAGCATCAATTTATAGGGCGCACTATCGGCTTTTGGGAAAAAATGAATGCTTTTAGGTGTGCCTTTTAGTGCGGAATATACGGTAGACAACGAATTGCAACTACTACAATCATTTGTGGCAGCCCGAGGTGAGAATTCTTATTGCATAGTCGACACCGACTGGGTTAGTGTGCAACAATAAGCTGTGTTATTCATGTGACATGCAGGGAATACAGAAAATGAAACCCGAATTAGAAGTGTGTGTGTGTGTGTGTGTGTGTGTGTGTGTGTGTGTGTGTGTGTGTGTGTGTGTGTGTGTGTGTGTGCGTGTGTGTGTGTGTGTGTGTGTTATAACCTCCTGCCACCCCCTTGCCCCCCAGGTAAAACTTGTCTTTAGCAACATCCGACACTACCGCTTCGGTGATGGCTTGCCATTGTTTACCTTTCTTATCAGATGTACTTCCTTTTGTGAATGACTCTTCCTCAAAAAGTTTTTGGGCTGTTGAATTCTTTAAAGCTTGACATTTCATTCATTTTGCTGGATGCCTCATTGCAATAGCTTTAAACAAACTTGGGCCCACCCTGAACTGGTTGCCAGCCAATCGCAGGACACATAAAGACAGACAACCACTCACACGAACACACACAACTATGTATCGATGAATACATATTTTTGGAATGAAGGAAGAAACCAGAATACATGCAAAAAAATAAAAAATAAAAAAAAAACAGGCAGGCACGCACGGGGAGGACATTCAAACTCTACACAGGAAGGCCAGGGCTGGAATTGAACCCTGGACATCTGCGCTGTGAGGCGGACATGCTAAATGGTTGTTCACTGTGGAGATGGGGCAGCCCCACTGACCACTTTATCTCTGCTCGATGACTCTGCACATTGTCGCACAGCTTTCACCGGGTGGTACGACTGCACAATCGTACCCTCAAATGACGGAAAGTCTTTTGATACTTATATGTCATGTTTTTGTTGATCGCAGTTGCCTGTTATTGCAAAGCTAGTGTAGCCTGTACTACAGGAGAAAAATACCTTCTTGTGTTCTACATACTTGGCCAATAAAGATGATTCTGAAATGTCGTCAAAAGTGTGGAAAACATGGTGAAAGTTTGAGAAATACATCACAATATAACCCCAGCAGACCTCACAGGGTACATTGTAATTTATTTATAAACAAAAGGAAACCAATTAAAAATAACATGATGACAGTGCAGCAGAATCCACAACGCACCACACAGAAAGAGCTTCGTCTGCATGATGACACCTAAACCGCCCACTCATACAACTCGCCAGTCCGGGCCTTGTCTGCTGAGCTCACTGTCATTCCTCACATTCCAGCAGCAGCAACAGTGCATGCACAGTTAAATGTCTTGTCGCTTGACATGATGTTATACTCTTGAACAGCTCCTCTGTTTGCAATGTTTTAGTGTTTGAGTGAATGGAATGTTCATGCCCATTGTAGTGGGTGTGACTGATTTCATAGCTGTATCTAAAATTAAGCCTTTGAAAAAAATACATGTAAATTACAAATGACACTGTTTCACGTAAGACGAAACTGAAGCCTCAAAGGCTCACAAACAAGACTGAGAATAAAAACTTACATTTTTTCCTTTTTATTTATTTTGAAATCTGAAATATATTTTATTTTGAAAATTCACAGGATTCTCTGTTGCATCTGTCTACAGCAGGGGTCAGGAAGCTTTTTGACTAAGAGAGCCATAAAAGCAAAATATTTGGAAATGTATTTCAGTGAGAGCCATATATATATAAAAAATCCTCGTCTCACCCCTCGGGTGGTGTCCATCCCTCGTTCAGCTCGGGTCCTCTACCAGAGGCCAGGAAGCTTGAGGGTTCTGCGCAGTATCCTTGCTGTTCCCAGCACTGCACATTTCTGGACTGAGATGTCCGATGTTGTTCCCGGGATCTGTTTCAACCACTCATCTAGTTTGGGGGTCACTGGCCCGAGTGCTCCGACCACCACAGGCACGACTGTCACCTTTACCTTCCAGGCTCTCTCCAGCTCCTCTCTGAGCCCTTGGTATTTCTCGAGTTTCTCGTGTTCCTTCTTTCTGATGTTTCCATCACTTGGGACCGCTACATCCACTACAACGGCTTTCCTCTGCCCTTTATCTATGATCACGATATCTGGTTGGTTCGCCATTACCATCTTGTCAGTCTGGATCTGGAAGTCCCACAGGATCTTCGCTTAACCTATTTCTACAGCAACGGCAAGGTTGGCCAGTATCATCCAATCAAAATGGCTCCTGGAGCCAACTGCAGCCCGAACGAGGAAATGAGCAGTGAAAAATCGATCGATGGATGCATTAATAAACAAGCAAGAATATTTTTTTATATGCGAGCCAGATGCAATCATCAAAAGAGCCATAGGTTCCCGACCCCTGGGCTACAGTATGCCACTCGTGAAGCAGTTCAAGGCTCGCTTCTTGGTCACGTCATTGATTAGCGCTAAAATAAAACCCAGGAGCGAGCAAAATGAGTAAAAAACAAATGTCTTTGGGAAGGGGAAAAGGCCCAGCCAGTAGTCAGAAGAGGAACCTTCGACTTTCAAGAACAAGAAGGCCACATTTAATCGACAGTGTCAGGAGTCCTACTTAAAATACAGATTTTTCTCAACAGGAGATTCCCACGCACCAAGCCCACTCTGCAGAATATGTGGCAATGGTGAGTCGTATTTTTCATGCACTTTGTATTTGCGGTGTATCTTATTTTGAAGGCGTGTTTAAACATTACCATAGCGACCAGAGAGTTTTGCGGCCAGACTGGACGAGTCTTGTGTCATGATTCGTGCTTATTTTTATGTTTGTTTGTTTGTTTATTGTTTATTGAACATATAGAACATACAATACAATAACAGATTGACAAAAGTGAAGGCAAGTAAAAATTATAAAAAGAAAAGAAAAATAATGACAGACATCATCACAGTTTTTTGTTCAAAGGAGTAGGAAGAAGTAAATAACTTATCTAGTCCTACCCCTTATGTCGATAAAATATCACAGTTTTCATGCAGGTCAAATCATATTATTTTGTTGTATTTACCCGCCACACGTTAAAGGCCGGTCCCTGAAAATATTCTTACATTAAACCGGTCCGTGGGGCAAAAAAGGTTGGGGACCGCTGCATCACAGGACATTATCCATCCATCCATCCATTATCTGTCGCGGGCATGCCGAAGCCCATCCCTTCTATCTGTCTTCGGGCAGTAGGCGGGGGGACACCCTGAACTGGTTGCCAGCCAATCGCAGGGCACACATAGATGAACAGCCATCGGTGCTCAAAATCCCACCGAGAGACAATTCAGATTGGTCAATCAACCTTCCATGTGTGTTTTTGGAATGCGGGAGGAAACCAGAGTACCCGGAGAACACCCACACAGGTAGCACACAACATGAAAACTCCAGAGGAAGGCCGGGGCATGGAATCGAACCCTGCACCTCTGCACTGTGAGGCGGACGTGCCAAACAGTTGACTAACGTGCCAACTTACAGGACATTGTGATGAAGATTACTCTTCTTGTGATGTTGGTTCTCTGTTCACCTTTTTTATTCCACCACTTTCTCTCTACCAAGTGAAACTGACAGTAATTTTGAGTGAGTGAAAGTACAAATAAAATTAAGCAAGGCATTAATTTTTTTGGCAGAAGCATAGTTCCCTTTTTAAGATTGGGCTGAAGCTGTCATGACTTTTTTTTGTGCACGGGTACATTTTCTATTGTGATTCTCAATTTACACCTTCAAAGAAGAGATGTTATTTATTCGTAAAGTAGAGCCATCCATTCAAAAACAGCGAACCCCTCAACTTACATTACCTTGAGCTCAGAAGCTGAGTCAGCCAGTGGTCATCCTAATTTGTCTTTTTCCATCAAACAAAAGAGTGAAGACTGCAACTAGCTGTTTTGATGCATTATTTTCAATTTTCGTAGTTTCATTGAAGGAATCGTT
Source organism: Hippocampus comes (assembly GCF_001891065.2). Classification (NCBI taxonomy): domain Eukaryota; kingdom Metazoa; phylum Chordata; class Actinopteri; order Syngnathiformes; family Syngnathidae; genus Hippocampus; species Hippocampus comes. Next base: position 405,258 of record NW_017806011.1, read on the forward strand.
AAATTACATTTTTCGGAGGCGGTCATGAACGCAAAGAAAAGAGAAAAGAAGAGAAGAGAAGGCACAGAGATGGACAAAGACATACCTGTATTTGTTGAGACTGTCAAAACCAAAAATAAAGTGTGCGTTTTAAAAAACAAGTTGGGTCACTGTGAGTGTCTGTGTACTCCTGTCACGTTTTGTTTTCTGTCATAGGTTGTTTGCTACTTTGGTTCCTTGTGGTTTTCAGGACTTTGTTCGAGTACCTCAGTTAGTTTTTTTTCCAGTGTACTCCTTTTTGCATTTTTCTTAAATACATTTTGGTCACTCCACCCTGCTTCTCCCTGCCTCCCTGCTTTTTGGGGTCCTCCAACCACCACCACGTAAAACATGACACTTTCTATCTTAAAAAAATCCTGACTCCAGTTATAAATCTTTCCTCTAAACCCCAATTTACTTAATTTAATAAGAAAAACCTTCTCCCCACATCATATAAGCTTTTATCAAAATCCCCCCCCTCACCTGCACGAAGAAAATAAATATATAAGTACCACCACTACACTCTCCCCATTCACTTGTGCCAATCTTACTTCATGTTTTAATTTTTTGAAACTCAAAGACTTCAATACTTAATAGATAATGGTCACTGCCTATCGTTGTTCTACTCACGACATCCCAGTCACACACCACCAGCCAACCCATCTGAAACCATTGTGAGAGCCATTGCTGACTCTAACCTGTCCTTGTTCCTCTCCCATTATTCATAAACACCACCTTTTTCATTTCTAATATCTCTTCCACTACGAGTCCATTGTCATCATTAAAACTTTCCCACAAAGTACTGTGTGTATTAAAATCCACCACACCAAACCATCTTACCTTTCAGACACCTCATCATTTCCTCCACTCTGTGAAGGAACCCTCAGCTTCTTACATAAATTCTACTACAGTACATCGATAGCTGATCTTGTGTCATTGAGTGTGATTAAAAAAAAAAAAAAATCATGAGACAAATGTTCAAATCATGTTGCAGGTGTCTTCTCTGGCTAGTTGTATTGTAGGAGAACGCGTTTTATATTAAGTCAACAGAATTAAGAGTGTATGTGTGCCCATATTTAGGTGATGGCAGCTACCAGTGGAGCTGCACAAATCAGTTCCGGCTATTTATAACATCTTGACATTGAGAATGTGGGTTGATCCAGTCACTCAGGATAGGGCCCAAGAGGTGATTGTCAGTGACAAACTGATGAAACAGAGCAGCACTTTTGAGAACACACTCCTCTTCTACGACACACTGCTTATGTGTAAATATGGTAATTGTACTCTGTGCAGGGCGGCCCGGTGGTCGACTGGTTAGCGCATCGGGGTCACAATGCAGAGGTGCAGGGTTCAATACCGGCCGGCTCTGGCCTTCCTGTGTGGAGTTTGCATGTTCTCTCCGTGCCTATGTAGGTTTTCTCCAGGTACTCCGGATTCCTCCCACATTCCAAAAATATGCGTGGCAGGCTAATTGAACACTCAAAATTGTCTCGAGGTGTGAGTGTGAACGCGGATGGTTGTTTGTCTATGTGTGCCCTGCGGTTGTCTGACAACCCCGGCCTACTGCCCCAAGACAGCTGGGATAGGCTCCAGCACGCCCTGCGAACCTTGTGAGGATCAGCGGATCAGAAAATGGATGGCTGGGCGGATGTACTCTGTGCAGTGCTGTGATACATGTCGAGTTCTTGCAAAATAAGGTATGAGCACACAATATATTCGTTAATGACGTTTCTCACCATAATTGCTCACTGCTGTCACGTCTCCAGTTGGTCCAGAATGCTGCTGCTCGCCCCTTGACTGGCAGATCACTCCAACTCTGTCATCCCTTCACGGCCGTCCCGATACATTTTTGAGTTCTTTTTAAGATCCTGTGATTTGTTTTCAAATCTTTAAATGGCCTCGCTCCAGCTTACCTCCCTGAGGTCCTGCGCCCCTACGCCTGCCTCATGTCTGTGGATCAGACACTATTAGAGGTACTGAGAACCAAGCGGAGGCACAGAGGGGATCGGACCTTTTCCGTTGCTGGTGCCTTTCTTTGGAATGACGTCCCGCTACAGGTTCGGCAACCCCCCTCCTGCCAGTCTTTAAAACTCGCCTTCAAACTAATTTTTATTCTTTGGCTTTTGACTCAGAATTTTTAGTTTATTCATTTATTGTTTGTTGTTGTGTGAATTATTTTTGTTCCATGTACTGTACAGCACTTTGTATGCAGCGGTGGTTGTTTTAAAGTGCTCTATAAATACCGTTGAGTTGAGTCAAACCTTTTTTTTTAAGTTACACAAACATTTTTCGTGTAATAGCAAGCTTTTTTTACTGATTATCTGTGTGCATTTCCACACTCCTGTCAGTCCAGTGGCACCCACACAACTTAAAAAATACCGTAGTAACGTGTGCAGACATGATACAGTAGGTTGTCGGTACGATATATTTTTTACCTGTGGTTATCTGACTACGCATTTGGCTCATCATCCCATTTTGTTCGTAGTTAGTACCTTTAATTTGATGATATTTAGGGAGTCATAATCCCTCATGTCTTCACGGTCATAAAAGATGCCCTGCTGAATTAAGAAAACAAATAAATAAAACTAAAGCCAAATACAACTATCCATCCAATTCAGTTAAACACAGACGCAGTGCTACAAAAGATTCTTAATCAATACATTGATGAATTATATTTTGCTGTAGATCAGGCTAAATCAACTAAATGGGCTAATGTTTTTTTTCATAGTTTCATTTTTAAAAACAGAGATGGACTTATTTCTTCTCAGAGTAGCTGGAAAAAATGGTTGAGATTCAAGATTTTTGCATGCTGCTCTTTGAAAGTATTGCAGACACTGTTTTTGGGCTGTCGTATTAAAAAAAAAGTACAACCATGCCATTGTTTTTAAATTTGATTTTTATTGTCTCGGTTTTGTCTTGCTCTCTGCTTGTTCATCTTGGTTTTGTCTTGGACTCGGTGTGCTCGGGTCTTGGACATGTCTTGGTCTTTGATGGTGTGAGAGAAGCATAACACTAATCTCCGGGTAGAGTTCTTTAAAATGTGTTATGTTTAGAATCGGGGCGGCCCGGTGGTCGACTGGCTAGCATGTCCGTCTCACAGTGCAGAGGTGCAGGGCTCAATTCCGGCTCTGGCCTTCCTGTATGGAGTTTGCATGTTCTCCCCGTGCCTGCGTGGGTTTTCTCCGGGTACTCCGGTTTCCTCCCACATTCCAAAAACATGCGTGGCAGGTTAATGGTACACTTTTTGTACCATTTGCCCCGAGGTGTGAGGGTGAGTGCGAATGTTTGTTCGTCTCTGTGTGCCTTGTGATTGGCTGCCAACCAGTTTCGGGTGCCCCCCGCCTACTGGCCGAAGTTGCTCTAGCATGCCCGCGACCCTCATGAGAAGTGGATTCGAAAATGGTTGGAAGGATGGATGGATGGATGGATGGATGGATGGATGGATGGATGGATGGATGGATGGATGGATGGATGGATAGATGTTTAGCATATAGCTCCAAGTGACTTTTTTATAGGTCTTGGGCTTTTAACATCCACTTCCAACTTTTCTTGATGAAACGTAAAACCGGGACCGCTTTGTTAAAACTTTCTTGGCGGGGGCTCAACTAAGCCAATTTTTAAAAACCGTACAATAACAACCCCTGTTGCAGAGGACAGAGATGTAGTTTGAGGCTGGTCTGTCTGCCTGTACTGCAGCCCTTTTTGTTCTTCTTGCCTCATACTGCTGAGCATTTGTCCCTTCGAACTTGGAGAGGCCTTTCTGCAGTCTATCGCCAGGTTAACCGTTCGAGGGCTGCTGCTTCATTGGTCTGGCCGATGTTCAAGGCATTTAAGTCCCTCTTACACATGTCTTTGAAACGAAGCTGTGGTATGTCTCCTTGGACGTTTTCCCCGCACAAATTCTCCAGTTCCAGACCTCCATGACCTGCGGTAAATATTTCACAATTATTTCTATTCCCAAGGCCCTCATCAAATGATCTTAGGCTTGTGGCCTTGACCTCTTTGGTAATGAAGGCAATGGAGAGGATTGTCAAAAACTCCATCACCCAGTCTGTTGAGCCCTTGATGGATACTCTGCAGTTCACCTACAAGACCACCAGGGGAGGAGACGATGCAAAGATATTCAAGTTGGAGACTAATCCAAACATCAAGAGACCCACGAGACCCCCACCAGATTCCTGTTTTTGGACTTGTCTTCTGCATTTAACACCATGCAGCCACACATCCTTGCGGCGAGTTATTAACTTGCTTCAATCTCGATCACCAGCTCATCATGTGGATTACTAACTTTTAAACCAACAAGTGACAGAGGGTGCTTGTTAATGGCTCCTTTTCCTACATTCTCCACGGTCTCCCCACAGAGATGGTTGTTATCGCCTCTGCTTAATATTATTTCCATTGATGAGTGCAGGTCCAAATTGCCATCTGACAAAATTTACTGACGTCACAGCACTGTGTTCACTGCGCCCTGCCCCGAATCTACACCATTGCTCTGTTCTGCGGGGGTTTCATCACCTGGTGTGAGGGTGCTTCTCTCTAGCTGAACTCAACCAAGACCAAAGAGCTGATTGTTACATTTTCCAACTAGCAGAGACAACTGCCAGTGGCAATCACGACCACCATCCCGGGTAAGCCTGTGGAGGAGTGCAGATACGTAGGCACACTATTTGACGGCCTCTTGAAGTTTTCCTTTAACACTTTTCACCTTTTTCCACAAAGCAGTCTGGCTCTTGAACAATAAGCCCTTCTTGTCCCAACTGCATCTTAAGATTCACATGCACGGCACCTGCCCGTCATCATCAGTCCGTTATTTTTTCAAGCCAAACCAATTTGCAATCGTCAGTCGGTCCGTCATTCATGTCATTTTAACTGTACTTCGGTCATTGTTTGTGTCAGTAAATTTCAATGGTCCGTCAGTCCGTCGATCATCAGTCTGTCAGTCTAACCCCCACCCCCCCACAAAAAATAATACATCATAGTCTAACAGAGTGGTTCTTAAGGTACCGAATCCAACCAGTTCATATGCACATTCACCGAACCCTTCATTAGTGAAAAATAAAAATATGATTCAAGAAGTGTTCCTTCAGTTGGGAGTTGCTCAACTTGGCATGACAAATCATGCAGATAGGACACTGACTCCCATCACTTTCCATGATGCATGTGAATCCATGTTGTAAATATTCATCAGACCAAATTTTTTTTTTTTTTTTATTCTAAAAATAATTCTAAAATTATTTTTAGAATCCAAAATTCTAAAAAAAAAAAAAAATCACCCGATGTACTATCACGACAGTCACTCATTGACGACTGAGCGAACTAAATTTACCGCAGCACTGATTGGACAAGCGATGTAATGTGATCATCTGCCGTGGGCGTGTCATAACTAATTGACATGTTGAGCCAGGTGTTTTCACCTCCAAGGCAAAGGCTGCGTCGAACCCCTGAGACCGATCCACTAAACTCGTGGGGTTCAATTGAACCCAGGTTGAGAACCACTTGTTTAGCATATGAAAAATCCATTGTGATGAAAATGGTAAATGGAGTGCACTATCTATCAGTGCATCTACATTGTACAGTGCCTACACAAAGAGCTATACACACACACACACACACACACACACACACACACTCACATACATTTCACATCCACTTATTTTCCAATCTATTAAACTGATAAGTACAGGGGGAGCACGCTGGTGGCTGCCTGCCACTGTTTTAGCTCCTAAACGGGCAAAACGTTTACTTTAAAATGTAACTTAACCAGAATCCCATGCCACATTGTAGGCAATGGTAACATTCAAAACAAGTAGCTCACGCTCCTACTCCTGTCTGTAAATTGTCAGAGCCGTCTTCTTCTTCTTGTTGCTTCATTGGTAGATAACAGCTCTTTGGTGCATACCACCACAGAATGTACAAGAAGCACAAAGCATTTCCAAATATAGTCAATGGAAGCAACCCTGCTTGTATTCAGGTCCGCAAACAAACACACGAGACAGACGGGGCATGTTTCTGTCAGTCGTCAAAAAATGTGCACCCATCAGTCACGGACTGAGCGGTCCGCTGGGACTCGGGTAAAATACAATACAATCCAAGTAGTGTACTCCTACCTCTGTAAATGCCTGTCATTGTCTTCTCCTTCGTCTTTGTCTTCTTCTTCTTCTAGTTTCATTAGCAGATTACAGCTCTTTGGTGTACTGCCACCTACTGTACAGGAAGCACACAGCATTTCCATATATCATCAGTGCAAATGGGTTGCTTGTATTCAGCCCTGCAAATAAACACACGAGACAGTCATGAATATAAATAATTTCACCAGGACTTAACAGAAAATCACACCCATAAAGGTTGATCTGCAAATAAATATACAGACACAAAATCTCAAATAATAACTACAGTGATCCCGTTCGTTTATCGTGGCTTCAGTGCATCGCGGATTTTTTCAAACATATAAAAAAACATATATATATATATATACATGGAGTACAGTACTTTATACGTTGCTCTATGTGACTCGCTGTTGTTTTGCAGCTTCTCGCGGACCGTTTGCGGACTTTTTGCGGACTTAAAAAAAAAAATTATGGTTTTGCTGTATATGTTAAGTAGTCGCTACTTCGCGGATTTTCGTTTATCGCGGGTGGTTTTGGTCCCCATTAACCGCGATAAACGAGGGATTACTGTATACATACCGGTACATAAAATCTCAAATAAAGATTGGAGTTTTGTGTTGTCCGAACAAAGTGAAGTCACATCATATGGTTCCTGCTTCTTAGCCAATCACAGCGAGTCATCACGGTCCCCCGCAGAGATCCGATTGAAATTACTGTATTGAAAAAAAAACGAGCATTCACTCTGACACTTGCTCAGCATCTGTGTTCAGACCGAATGTGTTTGTCCATCAGGGTGACTTCACACTATAGGTAAGATCGGGCCAAAAAATCCAGCCTACCCGACCCGGCCCGCGGGTATTAAATCCCGACCCGGCCCGAGCCCGATAATTAACTTGATTTGCAGGCCCGAGCCCGAAGCAAACCCAAAATTTCATATTTTATTTGTGAGGACTCAGGAGGAGGGGTGATTTATGATAACAAATTAAAGCCTGTCTTTTGTAACGAAATCTAAGCTAAACAAGACTGTATAAACATTTACATCTTTTATATTTCTGTACGCGGGAACATATAGCGCGCATGAGAATCAGACCAGGAAGTGAAGGGAGGATATGACTTGTACATAAAGAAGGATAGTCGCGAACTGCGTATGCCGCTCGTCCCGACTTGAAAAACCAAAAATTGTCATTGTGACTCAGGCGATATTCAGGTACAGAGTAATTGGTAACTATTTTACCTTAAAACATGTTGTGGGTTGTATTCGGACAGATGGTTGATTATTTGAATATTTGTAGAGTAAGAGATCGATTATTTGAATATTTGTAGAGTAAGAGATCGTCCTCTGACAGGGGGAAAGTTCACACATCGCCAGTCAATCTCGTGACTCACCGTAGTTGTGTTGCCTGCTAAATGTTATCTTGGCTCACAGTTAAACAATTCAGTCCACGCACAAGATACTACAACTTTCTTGCTCCCAATTGTCCAAGCCTCCTGTTCCTTTTTTGTCTCTGTCTGGGCGGTACAGAAAGCTGGTTGTGTGGTATACCTCTCGTCCTAAAGACTGCAATGATATTGTTGTCCCACATTGTTTTGATTACATTGTTTTTGTGCATGTGTTTTTTAAAATTTTATAAGTTTATGTATATCATCGACAGTGGGGGGCATCAAATAAAATCTGGCCTAGGGCACCACATTTGCTTGGGCCGGCCCTGGCTCACAGGCCTCGTTCATGTTCTTTTTTATTTGGGGGGTGGGGGGGGGGCGTTCCTCAGCACCTGATTCTTAATGCCTTTTCATGCCATCCATCCATCCATCAATCAATCCATTATCTGAACCACTTTATCCTACGAGGGTAGCGGATGTGCCGGCGCCTCACCCAGCTGTCTTCGGGCTGTAGGTGGGAGACACCCTGAACTGGTTGCCAGCCAATCACAGGGCACTGTTCATGCCATGGTGTTAATATTTCTGTGAATGTCATTCCAAAATATATCACTCCATATATGTATTGGCCTTAAAATATTCCTACAGAAACTGATATCAAGGAGGAGGCAGGTCCGAGAGTTACTTCGCACAAGCACCCCGGTAAACAGCGTTGTGACGTCACTTCACCGTGAGAGGAGACAGCAAGGCGAATGAAAACTGATTGATGTTTTTAATTTACTTGGGCAGTTTATTGTATGAACAATAGCACAAACGTAACATTTGTGCGCATGCTGCTTAAAAAAGACGTTGTGGTTCTCTCAGACCATGTGGTACCCTACGCAGTGATGTGCCTGTCAGGAGCGGCGGCCCTTTTACGAGGTCTGTCTTCACATGGACTCAATAACTGTACAATGTGATGTCTGAGTGAAAGCGTGTGCATTTGTGAGAGCAAGAAAGGCAGGCAGGCAGGCAGTATCATCTTCGGTGCGGAGGTGGGGGGCGGGGGGGGGCGTTTGGTCCTTGTGAATGAGAGGCTAGCATGACGTCAGCAAACCAATGTCAACAATGCAGCCCTTGGAAGAGAAAAGGCGTTACATCCTAACACGAACAGAACGCCGTCCACGACGCGCCGATTGATGCTTTTACCCCATAAAAATAGCGATTTTTGTTATTCGAGGACAAGTGTGGATTAACCATCATGCAGACGTACTTTTATTTCTGAGAACCAACCGTGGGCGAGCAGCAAAAGGGTGAGTTTGTTGCTACGTTACATTCACAATGCGCGAGCACTACGTGTTGTTAGCGTAAAAAAAAAAAAAAAAAGAAAAAGAAAAGAAAAGCGGCGTGCTGGAGCAGCGAATTGACGTCTGTTTGCTTGCTTCCTTAACTTGTTTTTGTCGAAGCAATCCTCTCGTCGGTTAAACCACAGCGTTGTTGTTCCTTGTGCGGCTTGTGTGTTTTTGCCACTGTTGGGTTGTGGTTAGCAGGGATGCTGATATTACAGCGGCATGAGGTGTTTTTAATCAAAACTGGTTCCCGTGAGCCTCCGTGCTAGCAACCCAGGAGCTCCAAATGGCGTTTGCTTCGTTCCTTTTGTTTGTATTCTCTGCCAGAGAGTGGAATAAGTCTTGGCTGAACATAAAGCGGAAGGTTGTAGTTCCACGGTACCTTATGTCAGACTGCGACTGACCCTGTTTGTGGCATGGTCGACCACACGCGCCCGGGAATTTCACAAGGAAGTTAGCGAGTTGAGTCCATGTTAATATTGCGTCGAAAAAACGAAGTGGGAAATATGTTGTGCGGGTGGCGGGTTCTGCTTCTCGTGCCGCTTTACCTGCTGTCATTGTGGGGCAGAAAGGCGCTGGCAAGGGACAAAGGAGCTCAGCAAAGGCTCTCCCCCCGCCCCTCTTCTCATCTTACTCCCGCCCTCCGTTGCGGAGCACTCGGTTCATTCAACGGCCAACGCGGAAAAGCGTAAGAATGCGAGAATTGATTATTCTTAAGAGTTTCTCCGCTCACTTTCTACATACTTTACATAGTACAGAATTACAACGACTCCGCGTTGGCAACGTGAGAAATTTTATCCTCAAGCAAACTGAATGATTGAGATCAAAGACTGTTTTGGTTCAACTCAAACTAAGTTGAAATTTGAAATTACGAGGATGCACTTTCATTGTTTTATACATATATCGAGCACTGTGTTTGTTTACCCATGAACCGATCTACGTGCCCAACATAACAGCCGTTTCCATCACAGTGCTTGCAGCACTTTGTTGTGTAGAGGGGGCTTCTCTTGCTCAGTCAGCCCCCGCTTGTTCTTAACACACGCTTCAATTGAATGGATTAGATGCGAGGTGACTGAAGCCATCAAATATTTACTACAGTTCTTGCTGCAGACGTTGTGTGCGAACGCCACTGAAAGATTCCTCAAGCTTCTTTGCGCTAAATGAGGCTGCTATGCTGCGTGTGTGTGTGTGTGTGTGTGTGCATCTATCTATATATCTATCTATCTATCTACTGTATAATGTGGGTGTGCGTGCACGTGTGTATTACGGGTTTGATTTGTTTATCAGTTTTTTGCTCATGGTTTTTGGTGCGATATACATTGACTATTCAAAATTTCAGTTATGTATCCAAAATACATGTTCACAGCATGATGATTACTTATTAATTCACCATTATTGTTATTGTATTACAAAGTGTTATTTAAATTATTCTTTTGTTTTTCTGTCCATGCCAGCGGCATATAGTGGTTGGCAAAACAAATGCTCTTCAATTATATGGCAAAAAGTAAAACAGAATAAAGCATGGTCCCCTGCAAATACTGTATATCAGCTTTGTATGCAGCTGTACAAGCCCAGACCTAAGTACTAAGTACAATGCAAATGTGACCCACTTTCTGTCACGTCAATGATCGGCAAGCTATTATCTTGTCACAAAAGCAACCGCCCTTCACCTACCATGATACAACACACAGTAGCAGCCTATCTCAGCGACATTGGCGGTGGCAATGTATGTTTAAAGGCAATGCATGTGCATTGGAATTGAGTCATAACTTGCAAATTTTTCAGCCGATTTTCATAATTCTTACTTTTTTTGTCATTGCCAAAGCTTCAACACCCAACATGCATTATTGCTATTTTTGTTTACGAGGCACCCACAAACATGGAATGTGGCAAAAAGTTGCCCTTACTCGCTTCAACATAGCTGTAGGCATAGGCATGTCATATCTATCTATTGTTCATATGACGGTAAATCCTCTCGGTTCCCAAACTGTATTGCATAGCGCAAGTCATTGAATTATTTAAGTCATAAGGAATGTTAATCCTTGTCATATATAGTATCTGTATGTGTTTCATGTTCACATTTGTTTGATTTTATGTTGTCCTGTTTTGTATCCGGGAACACTCTATATCAGGGGTATCAAACTCATTTCACATTGTGGGCCACATACGGCCGGACCATTAAAATTATACCATACTCGGCTATAAATAACCAAAATAATGTCTTTCCTTTGTTTTGGTCTAAAGAAGCACAAGAACATTAGGAAAATTGTGAAATTTAATGAACGTTTCTTTTGCAAAACATTTCATGAAGCACCTTAGATGTCCTTAGACAAATGTGCAATGTACTTTTATCATTCACATATATGCATTGCAACTGATTCCACTGATTGTACAAAGGCACAAAACTGTAACAAGTAATTGGTATTGAAAAATATAGTAATGCACTTTAACATTAAACGAGATTTATGAAGAAAGGAATTTTTAAACCATTTACACATGTGCATATAAAATCAAAATTTAATCCCTGCCTGCACCTTACAAACTAAGGAGAGAGCTATTAAATGTGTAAAGAATAAAATATTCATATGTCCTTGATAGCGTCTGCTGTGTTGGGTCTGTCTCAGTGACAGACTGAGACTGCTGTTGTCTTCTTCTCTGATCCAAACAATGTTGTCGTCTACTCTGATCAAAACAGTGCATCCCCTAGCGGATACTCCACGAATTGTACCTTATTAAAAATATTCATTCCACCTCTTTTATGCATTTTTTTCACCTTTAAATGATCCTGCGGGCCTGATCAAACCTCCTTGGGGGCCGGTTCCGGCCCGCGGGCCGTATGTTCGGCACCCTGTTCTAAATTGTCTTTCCATGTGATTGTGAATGCAAATGGTTGTTCTTCTATGTGTGCCCTGCGATTACTGGCAACCGGTTCAGGGTGTGCCCCGCCTACTGCCCGGTGACAGCTGGGATTGGCTCCAGCATGCCCCGAGACCCTTGTGAGTATAAGGTGGATAAGAAAATGGATGGATGGATGTTTTGTAACCGTGACTTTAGGTTATGTGTAAAACTCTACATGATTTGCAATGCTCACCACAGCATTGCTTGGAAAGGTTCATGTCTTTATTGATGAACAGATTAATTCAATGACTGCATTTAATTAAAATATGTACAAACATTGAACGAAACGGTGGTATGAGATGGTTTACATCTCTTGAACAATGTTATGCGATAATTATTTGTCTAATAATTGATGACATCATTATCTGTCGACAACAATATAATTGTTAGGACACATAAAAGGAAAAAGAGTCGGCAAAAATCGGCCAGTTTGCTGTTGATTTTTGCCATTGTCGTCAGGGCAATAATCATCTGATTTAATCAGCAGGCCGATTCATCATTTTGGCCTTTGTAGAAAGTTGTGAAATATGTTACTACCAGTATCAGAGTTGGACCAGTTACAACTACCGGTCGTAACATATTTTATGGCATACGGGAACACGATCTGTGATTTGTTATTTTGTTAGATCCACTCAACGTGATGTCACACTGAACATGGTATGTATGGGAACACTTTAAAAATTACATGTATTAATTATTATTATTATTATTATTATATGTTCCTTTATTTTTTTAGCACACCCCATGAATAAACCATCATATTTATCTCGGGAAATTGTCCAAGTTCCAGCAGGACACGTAACCCAACATTTTCACGGGTCCATTACCCTCTTTTCCCTGTCATTAATCACACACCGACATGTGAACCACTTCTCGAAACAGGCGGTCATCATTGAGGTCATTTCCCCTAAAAAAAAAAAAAAAATCATGCTTAAAAAATTCAGTCGTGGATTAGCGATGGCATGGTTTTTGAAATCGTTTAACCCAGCGGTCCCCAACCTTTTTTGCCTCACGGACCGGTTTAATGTCAGACAATATTTTCAGGGACCGGCCTTTAAATTCAACAAAATAATATGATATGACCTGCATGAAAACTGTGGTATTTTCTAAACACAATAATAAACACGAATCATGACATAAGGAACGTCCTATCTGGCCGCAACACCCTCTGGTCGCTATGTTAACGTTTCAATGTGCCTTCAAAATAAGATACACCACAAACATAAAGTGCATGAAAAATACGACTTACCATCACCGCATATTATGCAGAGTGGGCTTGGTGCATGGGAATCTTACATTGAGATAAATCTGTATTTTTATGTCGGAAATCCTAATACTGTTTATGAAATGTAATCTTCTTTTTCTTGAAAGTCGTTGGCTCCTCTTCTGTCTCCTGGCTGGGCCTTTTTCCCTTCCCAAAGAAACTTTGCAAAGACGTTTGTTTTTTACTCATTTTGCTAGCTCCTCGGTTTCATTTTAGCAGTAACCTATCATGTGACATACTGTAGGATGTCACAGAGAATCCAGTAATTTTTTGAAAATAAAATATCTTTCAGATTCTGAAATAAAACATCTTTGAGATTCCGAAATGAATGAAACTGAAGTAATGTAAGTTATTTATTCTTTCTGTGCGGCCCAGTACCAAATGACCCGCAGACCAATCAGGGGTTGTTTAAACTGTTGTGGGCTGATGGGTCACATCATATGAAGATTCAAAGAAAGGGAGCCCTGTGTTCCTCACAGTCACACTCTCAGTTTAGAGTTAATACGATACAAAGCACCTTGCGCAGTCGTGCTAACGCGAGCCAAGTTGCATTCGATGGAGCTAAGTCATTGGTGCTTGTTTTGTCCTATTTCATTGCTTGTTGATGCACTGTTGGTTGTGTTACGCCTGCCAGGAACTGAAAGAGATTGGTCAAAGGTACCAGATACCTTTTTAAAGTGCCTTTGATTCCTCACACAACTGGAATTTTGTGGTAATGTAACTTGACTTGATTGATTTGTTCCCCCCACCACCCCCATCACCCCAGTAACTTGGGACTTGCATGAAACTTGAAGGCACAACTTGAGATTTGCTTGTGACTTATACTGTAAACCGATATGTGATTTACTCCAAATTCTGGCGGGTACATAGGTTTATTATACCTTTGATACCACTGATCGTCCTTGCAGTGAACAAAATTGGTTTTGCTGTTTTATTTTTTGCGGATCCAATCAATAACATCATTGAATGATCAGCAAATAATGATATTACAACCGATCGCTGATTTTGCGCAAAAAGCAAAATATCTGCATATCTGATCCAGCTGATCAGATCTGTGTAAAGTGTACTTTTAACCTTACTATACAAGACATAATTGATTGTCCCAAGAGTCAAAGCGCATCGAACTGACCTGAAAACCGTGAACACAGAACAGAGGTACGAAACGAACTGTGGATTTAGTAAAAAAAAAAAAAAAACCCAACGACAATAATAATAATAATAACAGGGCGGTCTGGTGCCCAGTGGTTCACGCGTTGACCTCACTGTGCAGAGGTGCAGGGTTTGATTCCGGCTCTGGCCTCCCTGTGTGGAGTTTGCATGTTCCACCTGTGCCTGTGTGACTGTTCTCCAGGTACTCTGGTTTCCTCCCACATTCCAAAAACATGCATGGCAGGTTAATGGAACGCTCCACATTGTCCCTAGGTGTGAGCGTGGATGGTTGTTCATCTCTGTGTGCCCTGCGATTGGCTGGCAACCGGTTCAGGGTGTCCCCCGCCTACAGCCCGATGACAGCTTGGATAGGCTCCAGCACCCCCCGCGACCCTTGTAACGATAAAGTGGATCAGAAAATGGAGAGATAATAACAGTAATAATAGAGTTAAAATGTATTTGTTTCAAATAAATCTCATAAGTGCGACAGGGAGTTTATAAAAAAACAGTCTAACACTCAAAAACAGAGTTTACACAGGGAGTTAAAAAATAAGCTTACCCCCCCCCTCCCCCAAAACGAAAGCTACCAAGCATTTTTCAAAAGAACAAATTGTAACTCCTTTTTGAAGGTTACCAAACTTTGAGTGAGGAGCCCTCAGGGACTCAGGGAGTGCATTCCAGAGTCGCGATGAGTAGAAGGCCATGTCTCCCATGGTGGTGAGCTGATTTCTGGGCTGGAAGAGGGAGTGGGCGTCGGAGAAGCTGCCACAGGCTTCTTCTTGAGGTGCGTGGGCTGAGCAGGTTGCTGAGGTTTAAGGGTGCATTTCCATGGAGACACTGGTGGAGAAGGCAGAGTTTGTAGTGGATTCGGAAGTAGATTGCTAGCCAATGGAGGGTCTGGGGCATCGGTGTGATTTGGTTGAATTCATGACTCCTGGTCTGGATCCTGGCAGCACTGTTTTGTATGTGCTGGATTTTTAGCAAGAAGAAGCGAGTTGCAATCGTTCAGTGAACCCGTTCCACTCCTACTTGACACGCTTCCAAGTTTCGGCACAATTTTAACCGTTAAGTCACAATTAGAAAGTTGCCAAAAATGAAATGTGTCTAGTTTGTATTTTGGGGAATGCACAACCAGTTGATTCTAATCAAAATAATTAACTTGGAATAACTTATGACCCCATGAAAACCGTGACTTTGGTGTTTTACTGCATAGGACATCACTGTTACGTCAGTGTTCCCTCTAAGCTGTGCGCATTAGCAGTTGTGAGTGTATACTTAGTTTTTCTAGTTCAGTTTTAAGGATACATCGAAAAACATATAATCACCCATACTAGTGACGTGACGCGACGCAGCTGGCCACACGCTGACTGCTCTATTCAGGAAGTCCAAACATGGGTGTAGTTGACAAGCCCCTTAAATGAGAGTGAAAGAAGTGGTGAAAGAATTTGACTCAAAATAACATTCAGAGTTGCATTTTGAAAATGAAATCATTTAGTTCATTTAATTCATTTACTCAGTCTAATAAAGGGAAAATATCGAAAATGTTTTTATATATTAAGGAGGGTTTTAACAAGTCCTGAGTAATTCCTCAGTTCACAAACATGCTTGAGGTTTTTTTTTTTTGCCTCAAATGCCTGCTTATCATGTACAAAGTAGGTGGTTTACCATCCACAAACCTCTTTCGAATTTCCAAAAATTGGGCGGACAATCACCTAGCAACTGTTGTGTTTGGGGCAGGATTATGATGTAGCTGTGACGAAAACTTTTCTCAGTTGACAATCGGTTCGATTCAAAAATAACGTTGTTATTCACGACACTCTTTATCCCCATATTTACATTGCAAAAACGACAACCATCACTCAATACCAGGATGCTATCTCTGCCAATCATCGAGATCACTACTCAGCTCGTAAAATCAATGCGCATGCCGGTGCCGACCTATTCATCCGTTGTTGTGAATGGTCAAATCAAGTTTGGTCGTCGTGCACAAGTTGCCACATTGCCCGATCTGCGCGATGTATTGTATTAAATGCCTCCCCTTTACTGAGCAGATCTCGTTGGAGCAGTCCCGGTTTGTTACTGTGGAGAACGAGTTTGAGTAATTATCAATCTGGCTCTTTTCCGATTAATGAAAAGAGGTTTTGCAAAGACACAATGACAGGGCTGGATGCCACGTAGCACGTTTGTTTTGACTGCACACTACATCTTACGCCCCCCCCCCCCAAAAAAAAAAACAAAATAGTGACGGACGATCGTGTAAGGCACAAGTGCCAAAGTCAAGGCCCGGGGTCCAGATCTGGCCTGCCACATCATTTTATGTGGCCTGCGAAAGCAAATCAAGCATGTCAAGTTTCATGATGCTTACTAAAGTCTGAAACAAAATTTCAAATTGCCATATGTAATCCACATTACAGCTCGTTATTCTTGATATCTGTTTTTAAAACTAGTTATTCATCGATTTGTTGTGCGCTGTGTATGCAATATGTGGAGGTGGTTAAGCATTTATATGGTTTCCCAAAATTTGTAACGGCCCTCCAAGGCCCAAACCGTAACTACAATGTGGCCTGTGACAAAAATGAATGTGACACCCCTTGTGTAAGGTATGTTTAGGGGGAGGGGACAAAGAAATATTTCCGGTATTAATAAAAGAAGCAAACATTAATGCAGAAGGCCCGTGCGTTCCCATACAGACTGAGTACGATTGAGTGGTCTCCTTGTCTCCTAAAGTATTGTCAACGTAACAATTTTTTGCCCTCTCCTTTTCATGACGGATCGGTATGGGCTATGTGGTGATCGGTACACAATAGTGACCACAGTTCTGTCAAACCACGAAAGCTCGATCAACAATCTGTCGGTGATCACATTTGTTGAGTCAGCAGAGTGTCTTACGGCAGTGAGACGCTAACATACGACGTCATCTCATGGTGCCGTCTCCTCTCCTCTCGAGATTCACAAAAGTATGAACAAATGGAAACGGGCATAAATCAAATGTTCAATACATGCACATTTTCATTCAGTTCGATTATAAATGTCAAAACATTTGGATTGAACCCCATTACTGTCGGGAAGAAGAAGACATGCCAAACAAATCAACAATCAAGCTATGCATGATGATAGCACGCCGCCAATGCGGTGAGACAGCCGACTTCAAAATAAACATTAGCTCACCAAATAATATGTGGACATCAATATCATGGTACCCTTTTATGTTGAAGTTGTTCCCGGCACAATGTCGAGGCGTAACGGCTGTTTTGACAAGTGATGGTGAGATGAAGCTCCTTGAAGCAACGAGGCTTTCCATGCAATTGGTTTGACTCATGGGGTTTAACCCCCTCTGGCGCCACCAATTGGACATTAAGTGTATTGGCATGCAAAGAATAGGTTTTCTTGTGCAGTTTTGATTAGGAATACACTTATTATAACCTGAAAATTACATAGAATGGGTGGAGGAAAATGTAGTAATTGAAACTCTACTGTCATGGATAAAAATGTACTCACACCAAAAGTTTTATCTTATTCATTTCTATTAAAAAATAAAGCGTTTTTAACTCTTTTTGGGGTCAGTCTGTTTATTTTTTTTGAGAGAGAGAGAGAGAGAGAGAGAGAGAGAGAGAGAGAGAGAGAGAGAAAATCTCCCCGGCCTTTGAAAAAACCCTTTCACATGGAAAAGATGAAGTGGGGATGCACAAGTACCTTAGTGCAAGTCCAAACGCATTTGGCTAAAGGTTTAATTTCTCGCCCCAGTATCGCAGGGGGGTCATCATCCTGGTAACTAGTGGGTTCTCCCAGGTAGTTTTTCACTTCAATCACAGAGTCACCTGTGCAACCGGTGTGCGTCTGCTGTGTACTGATATCTAAATGATGCCACAGTTTTCTAACCAGAGAGATAAACAAGCATGATAACTGACAAAATCAGGCTCACTAAGTAAGCGCAATCATAAAATTCGACCGTGCACGTTTATTTGTACAGTGAGGAGCATCTGTTGTGGCTGGGGGAGAGGGGGGGGGGGGGGGGGGGGGGGGGGGGGGGGGGGTGGAGCAGGAGGCAGCGGGAGCAGAGGAGGATGGCATCGTGGCCCCTTATAATGGCAGCACACTCTTCTCTGCCTCCTCTTCTCTGTTGGGCCAGTGGAAACCGTTTTTTTTTTTTTTTTTTTTTTTTTAACTGGGCGGGTCTACTAGCGTTGGTAATGACAGTCAACTCATTGTTTGCATTGTGTTTAATTTCTCCCTTATTTGTCGTCTCAAATTCTTCACCATTTCTCTTGACTCGGGCCATTTATAGGAAGCCAATCTCCTGCTTGTCCAGTGAGCGACACAACATGGAAAATAGAGGAATCACCTTAGAGCCCGACACCCTCTTCTCTTCTGTTAGCTCAACTGTCGCATCATTGAAGGATGCCAGTACTTTTAGTGGTTCCCCTACGGTGTTGCGCCGCTCCAAAGTGAGTGGGGCTAAGTTCGTCCACAAGCCAGCTAACACTGCTTCAACGGGCTCCTCCATGTCATGGAGCCACCAGAGCATAAGAAAAGTGCTGGTCCACCTGACGTTAACCAGAAGCTTCACGGGTGTGCGGCCCATTTGGAACTGCACCTGGGTTGGCCGCTCCTATAAGATGTGCTCATAATAGTGATTACCATGTGTCACCAGAGCAAAGAAAAATTATGATCAGAAACATTGTGCTGAAAAGAAGTCTCTCACCTTTGCAGTTGTGCTGCTCTTAAAGTATCCCACTCATTTCCGTGCATTCGTGCACATGTCTGACAGTAAAGGGTTTTGGTCGACAGCCTTTTTAATTATCAGATTCAATGAATTCGCTACACTAATTGTGTTGAGCAAATGAAGCTGTCGGCTGCATGCACCCATGTTTGCTGCCCCGTCAGTCACCAGACCGGTGAGTGATGCCCCACTCCAACATGAGCCTGAACTTGGCATGAGCCAGATTTTCAGCTGTGTGGAAAATGAACCACACCCAGAACAACTGTTGTTCAAGTTGTGCTGGTGTCAATAAAATGCCCCGTCACCGCAAAGTATGCATCCTTGTTAATGGATGTCCACATGTCGGACGTGAGGCTAACTGCTGACACGGTTGACACCAGCTCTTCCGTCCTCTCCATGGACCCCGCATACCGCTTATCGACCATGGCTTTCCAAGCCTAAACATATAAGCGAACATATTTTAAAACTCGACTTATGCCTTTTTTTTTTGTCAGAACCATCCATACATACCTGTCTGGTAGGGAGAACATAATTAGGGTTGAAAGTAGCAATGAGCTTCTTGAACCCCTTGTCCTTCACAATATAGAAGGGCTCGGAATCCTGGATGACCATGTAAACCAAAGCATCATCCACACCACTCCTGTTTCCTGACAATACGATCATGCAATAATAAAAAAATGAATTATTGAATCAAAATTGTGTGCTCTGTGGTTTTAGACTTACAGGAATACTCTATGCACGAACAAAATACGCATGATAATACATAGTCACTCGGTGATTACTCTGTGATTGGTGGCCGTTTTACGTAATAACCGTATGTAACTAACTCTGTTGAGGCAAGCATCACTTTAACTAATTCTACGAATGGTTATATTTGCACGCAGTTTATCCTTGAAGCATTATTACCCGTACCGGTGCTAGGTTTTTCACAGCCGGTCTCCATCTTCTCTTGCGGTGCTCGGTAATGCCTCAGCATTTTTTAAGTGTTGTTGTTGTTGTTTTCCAGCTCTTTGGAACACAACAGGCACTTGACCTTACAATCAAAAGAGAGGTTAAAGCAGGGGTGCCCAACCATTTTTGACCAAAGATCCACTTTTTGATCAACCAACCTCCTGCGATCAACTCATTACCGCACACGTGAGCATACGCACGCGCTTAGACACAAATGCTATGATGAGCAACAGCCATAACAGCCTAAAATGAAGTAGATACAAAAGTTTCTGAAAAGCAAATCACCGCCTACCTTTGTGGAGACCCGACGCAGAGGCATGGGATGCACTTTTGCAGCGTGTTAGCGATCGTAGCTCACGTGTACTGTTTTAAAATGCTTCTCCCGGCCCTCTAGCTTCTCATTCTTTGCCTGTGCCCTCGGTGAATGGTCCATGAAACAAACTCTGAATGAGAATAATAATAACAATGAAATATATAGTGTAACAGCTCTGATCACAAGCTGCAATTGCAGACTGCTGACCGTGAATAACTTCCGGTGATGCAGGTCATGCACCACCGTAGGTTAAAGGTGACCTTTTTTAGTTAAAAATAAATAAATAAATAAATACTTTTTGAAAGTGAGACTGATAGGATGCTAAGGGTGCAGCGTGCACAAACACAAAAAATATATTAATAACACTCACACAGACACACAATTTTTTTTTTTTTTCCCATTTCCCCCCTCGCTCGCGATCGACTTGGGGGCCGCGAGCTACCGCTCGATCGCGATCGACACATTGGGCACCCCTGGGTTAGAGAGTAACAATTCATCCTATCAAAATACACTATCAATTCCAACTGTAATTTTTTTTTTTTCTTTTCTTATCCGGAGTATTAAGATCAAAGTGTTGCCAAACATGGGAAAAATGTATCTCCCGCAGTGGCTCCATAAGAGTGATAACAGTAATCGACAAGCAAATTATAAACTGCTCACAAAACCTACCCAAACACGCAGAACACAAAACATGGCAAAATGGGAGAGCTCCATCGCAGTGCCACTTAAACCGGAACTGAACTTCTCGATCCGCTTCCTGAAACGGTCACATCGTAGAGCAGGTTTTGAGGCTTCAACTCTCATCACTTAGGTCATTGGAGCATTTTCTTTGTGCGCCCTTCACATATGCGCTCCCCACATCACTAGTTTTGACTCGTCTTCCAGACTGTTTTTGGGCCATTTATATTGCGATCAAAAACTGTTGCTGCCGATGTCAACAACACAACATTGTACTGAAATAACGTTCATTCACCGATCAAGGGAATTAAAAAGACAACTTAATTAGGTGACACTGTATTGTACATTGTCTGTTGCCAGCGTTGAATGGTATCTCCAGCATTAGCGGCTAGCAGACCTTAAGTGCTGGCAAGAGCCGTCGGATTACTTTTCAAAGATAGTTTTTAAAACACATAAATGACTGTACACTTTGATGCCAATGGCCTGACACAGTTGGCATTCCTACTGATCACTTTTTAACAAACCAGGCTTACTCATAAGTGTTGTTTTTAGGGCCGAAACAGAGTACAGAGTAATTCAACTACCTTGGTTAAAAAAAAAGGCTTTCTGTGTACACCTTGAGGAAGAAGTCAAGCTAAGCAAAGCAACAAGTGTACACGCTATACATGACAGTAACACACGCGCACACACACACACACACTGTATTTTCCACACTGTAAGGCGCTTCGGATTTTAAGGTGCACCTTCAATGAATGGCCTATTTTAAATCTGTTTTCATATATAGGGCGCACCACATTATAAAGCTCATAGAATAGAAGCTACAATTGTGGCTGTGGTTGCATTATGCATCCACTTGAAGGAGCTGCGCTAACGTGAATACAATGCAATACAATACAGCTGTATTTATATAGCTTCTAGAGCTTTCACAACCGCTGCAGCTGTAACTGTCACGATGCGAGGTGGTGGTGGACCCAAAAAGCAGGCAAGAGGGAGGAGCAGGGTGTATTTGAAGAAGTGTATTGAAACTCAGAGAAAACGAAATCCAAAACAAACAAAGTCCAAAGTATCAAACAAAACACATGACTGAAGATAAAACATAACACTGACCAAAACATGACTGAAACAAACATGACAGCAAACAAACATGACAGTAGCACAAAGAAACAATGACCCGACACCGAGTGTTCGGGCTGGGAGTCTTTTTAAAACACTAATTACATAATGACCAACAGGTGTGCAGCTGCAGGGAGAGCCCTACAGTGCCACCTGTTGGTCCCAAACCAAATCATGACAGTAACAAACCGCTTCACAGACTACACTCTGAACTGGTTGCCAGTCAGTTGCAGGGCACATATAGAGACAAAGAACCATTCACACCCACATCCGCACCGACACCGAGTGTGGACCGATCCCACATTTTTCGCACACAAGTCAGGCGAGTGTACCAGTACACCATCAGTGACTACACACACACACACACACACACACACACACACACACACACACACACACACACACACACACACCCACACACACCCACACTCACGCGCGCGGCGCT